>NC_081557.1:55009167-55076497 GCF_022355385.1 Mustela nigripes
TTGGGGGCTTAAGTGGGTAGGAGAAGAATAAATGAAACAAGATGGGATTGGGAGGGAGACAAAGCATAAGTGACTCTTAATCTCACAAAAAAAACTGAGGGTTGCTGGGGGAGGGGGTTTGGGAGAAGGGGGTGGGATTTTGGACATTGGGGAGGGTATGTGCTTTGGTGAGTGCTGTGAAGTGTGTAAACCTGGCGATTCACAGACCTGTACCCCTGGGGATAAAAATATATGTTTATAAAAAATAAAAAATTTGAAAAAAACAAAAGTACAATCTTCTAGTTATAAAATAAATAACTCATGGGGATGTAAAAAAAAAAAGACTCCCATTTTACAGATAAAGAGACAAGTCTTCTATGATACACTGACTTTCTGGTAGTCCTTCTCTGATATCAGAACTTAATGTTGTTTTCAGCTTTAGTATGATGTTAGTATTTTAAAGACTCATTACAATTTTGACTACCTTTTATTTAAGCAATAACAGCAAGATTTTTGTTGGTTTTCTGCTATAGCTATAAATAGACTAATCTGGTAGCATATAAAACTGACTTGGAGAACTTATCAAACTAGAGATTATTCATTTTTATCATAGACAAGTAGTTCCCAAATGTTCAAAAGTATCAGAAACATCTGGGGAAATTGTAAGCATGCAAGTGTAGGGGCTCTGTATTTTTTAATTAGTGCTCCAAGTGATTCTGATAAACACTAAACTTTGATAATCACTGTACAAATAAATTAGGATGCCCTGGGTTGTGGCTTTTGTTGTTGTTGTTAGCAGTGAATTCCTTTAAAGTTCAGGATTTCGATGGGATTTTCAGTAGACTCTGGAAGTGTGGTGCAGCCTCAGATTTCAAGGGCTGGGGAAAAAAAGTAGCCCCTATATTTAAGAAATTTTGGAAAGCATATTGCAGGATCTCGGGCCTGAAGAAGGGCATTCTTTCTTGGATTTGTGGGAATAGAAGTATCCCCAAAACTTTGGTTACTGGACCAGATTTGGGACTGAATAATGAGGCAAACCTCCAAATTTGAAAGGGAGTGTGTTCAGAGGGAAGCTTGTAAAAGGAAGTGTCTTCTCAGCCTCGGGGGTACCTGGGAAATGGGATACATCCTCAGTTTGAGGGGCCTTGGAAATTAAGATAAAATCCCAGGGCTGGAGTTTAAGAAAGGGGGTATATACCACATTCTCTAAACTGTAGAGGAAGGGGATACTCCCATAGTCAGGAGATGGAGAAAGGGGTGTGCTTCCCAGAGTAGGATAAAAGAGTCAGTGAAAGAAATTTTGTTCCCAAAGCACAAGGCAAGGGCAGCGGCTGGTGGTGGAGCTCTCAGGGACCACACAGCTCAGCCTCTAGCACTAGCACTTACCCGATGCCCACCCCCCACATCCCCCACACTGGTTGCGGCTTGATACTTGCGTTGTTAAAAGGCCTATCACATAGTTCTGCAACTAATACATGGATGAAACTTTAACTACAGGATAGAATCTAAATTCAGCACCGTCTTGTACAGAACCCTTCAAAATCTGGTTCCACAATACCTTTCCAGTCTTATTTGTCACTCTCTTTCAAACAGCTGCTTTCCTGCCTGAACCTCTCGCAGTTCCTTTTGATGCAATCCACTGGAACAGTCACGATGTAGAAGGTACTGTTCTTCTATAGCTTCAGCCCTCTCACACCCTTTCCCAACATGCTCATTGCCCTTCCTTTTGTAGGAACTCCCACCAGGGAGAATTCTGCTCAAATATCTTCCCTTTATCAAAGCCTTCTCTGAGAGTCCAGCTATCCTCTATGTTCTCCAGACATTACAGGATCTTCATTTCTCACTCAGAATTGTATTTTCTCTGTTTACTCGCCTCTCTCACATTGCCCTCTCTGCATCCTAAGTCAGAAAATCCGATGAAAATAGCACAGATATTGGATCAGGTGGATCTGTGTTGATTCCCAGCTCTAAACTTAGAACTGTGTGAACTAGGTGGAGTTTAACTTCTCCAAACCTCAGTTCCTTTTTGTAACATTAAGATAGTAACTGTATCTCTTTCACTGATTTTGATGAAGTTTGAAGAGATAACAAATGGAAAGCATCTTCTACAGCGACTGGCATATAATAAACATTCGGTATAGGGGAGCCATTATTAATGTTACAGTGTAATTATAGGATCATGTATAAAGTCTTATTCACCTTTATATTTTCAGTACATAGGATATACCAACAGATACATGGTTGCATGCATATATCTTCCATGTAACTTGATTACACACCAGGCTTTCTGTTCTAAGCAAGATCATTAGAGACAAAGTTTGCTAAACTACAAACCATATCCCTGGCATGAGAAAGGTCCTGATGCAGCACAGCCTCTCTACTACACACTCCAAATACGCAAACATTTGGCCTTGCTCAGGGCTTGTCGCATATGCCAAATTGCAGTGCTTCCTGCTTACAAAGCTTGTAACTTGAGCATGGTGTGTACACCCCATGTGCACATACCACCTTCTTCAAAAATGTCCTGGAATAAGGCATTCTTGGCTTTGGAAATTTGTGGCCATGGAAACAAACCTCACACTCCCACACTCCATTCCAGGGAAACAGGGCAGGAAGGACTTCCATGAACACAAACACACAGAAGTTGGGTTGAAGGAGACGGCTCACAATCTGGTGGGGTGTTTCAACGATGAAGCCAAGGCTAATTACCAGGAATCTCCAGCAGTCTTTACAGTAAAAAGAGCAAGCATTTTATGCGAGAGGGAGGGGGAAATGAGCAAGGGTGCTACTTACTGATTTCTGGGGTCTGGAGTCTATTTATCTTTGGGGCTTGCCAAAGTAGCAGTGCAAAAAAAGAAATAAAATGCAACAGTTATCTCTCCAGGCATTTCGATTTCTTTTGGATTTTTACTGCCAAAAGGCTGACACTCTGAATTTCTGTTCAAATGACTCAGATATATTAAGGATCAGGAGTGGGAAGGAGGTAAAGTACCATAGTCCTAATTGAGGTCCTCTGGGGATTAATTCTTCCCCTGCTTTAATCCCTCCTCCACAAAGTCACCGGCAAAACAGTCCTAAAATTCTAATTCTAATCAGAAGAGTGCACTCTTTTTTTTTTTTTTTAAAGATTTTATTATTTATTTATTTAAGATAGAGCTAGAGTGGGAGCCCAACCGGCAGGGGTGGGGGTGGGGGAGGTGGATGAGGGGAGAGCAGAAGGAGAGGGAGAAACAGGCTCTCTACTGAGTGGGGAGCCTAACGTGGGGCTCCATCCCAGGACCCTGGGATCAGGACGGGAGCCAAAGGCAGAGGCTTAACCAACTGAGCCACCCACATGCCCCAGAAGAGTGCACTCTTGACCAAAATACTTCAATAGTAACCCAGGGCTTATAAGGTAAAAAAATCTAAATTCCCTAATTGAGAATGTGAGTTTCTTCATGTCTGGCTTCCCAAGCTTCTGTTGCTTGATGAATATTTGCTCTTTTCAGAATGAGGAAAAGTTGTTCTCTGAAACCTGTGCCTTTGCAAACGTTCTCCTCTTTCTTAAGAATGCCTTCCTCAGTTGACTTAATTAGCCAACTCCTATTCTTTTTAAAACTTTTTCTATATTTTATTCTTTATTCTTTTTTTTTTATTGTGTTTGGTTAGCCAACTCCTACCCATTTTCAAGTCCTTGTGTTATGCTTTCTTTGATCACATTCATCTTCTTCACACTCTTCTTCTCCATCAGTTGATTATATCTGTTCTCATGCCACTATCCCCCACATACTATCCCCATAATACTGTAATGCAATTAGACACGGACATCTTTTCTCCCCCATTGGCCTGGGAACCCTGTGAAAGCACTGCAGGCAGAGCTTTTCACAATTCTGCCCACTTCTCCCTCCACAGGCCACCCTCAACCTGGAGTAGCATCGACAGGGAAAAGGAGAGAGCCACTAACATTCTGAGTTGGGTAATGGAGAGACTGTTACAGAAAGTTATCATTCCTATGTGCCAGACATCATGGTGGGAACATGAAGCTGAATTAAATAGAGTAAAAAATTCTCTTGAATTTTTACCTCTGAGATATCTATCATATTTAATAAACTGTGAGAGCTCTTTTAGGATGTTGTTTCAATTTATTAAACTAAAAAACCTTGGAAGACAGGTCAAATTGTTATGCAAGTTTAGAAATGAGAATATGAGAGTCAAATACCTTTCCAAGTTGTCATGCCTTGTAAGAGACCCAGAACTGGAACTTATTTACAAGGTAAAGGACATTCTTTACATAATTGAATTGACTATTTATTTTTTAAGCATCTGATATTTTCCAGGAATTATATTAAGTTCTACACATCTATTAACACTAATTTATAACAGGCCATTATGAAAATCAGGATTACCTCTACTGTGTAGATAAGAAATCTGTGGCTCAGAAAGACAAAATAATGTTTCTGAGTACAGACAACAGCAAAAGCAGCATTAGTATTTGTGCCTGGACCTGATACAAAAATACCAATCTTGCTGAAGTTCATCACTTCATTGTCACCAAATTCCCTTGTAACAGACAAGAGCTCATAGAAACCCTCACATAGCCAAGAGCTCATAGAAACCCTAGGAGAACAAAGTTTTAAGCACTCTCGTAAGATGGCAATAAGGTAGAGGAACCCACTGGAGAGGGAAAAAAGGCAGGGAGGGGAATCTCAGATATCTCTGCATGGATACAGAGAACCCATCATTAAGGTTATTTTAGAAAGCAAGAACTAAAGAACATGCTTCTCTTCTTTCCTATTTTCTGTTTCTTGCACATCCATTAAGGAATCTGTTGACTGGGCCTTTCAGACAGCAGCTGGAATAATCCAGACAACATGGACGCATCCAGCAGACTGAATGACCAGTACGGTGAAGACACAAAATCATCCCCTTTAAGGGGAGTTTGAAAGAGTATGGACATCTTAGGCAGGAAAAGGAATGACACCGCATGTACAGGAGAGGATTCTCTGAGTATTCGGAGGGTTTTCATAATGAAGAAAAAACCCTGACAAAAACCCTGAGGAAGATTAGATTTCCTCCTAGGGCCCACATGTAGAAACAACCAAGAAACATGATTCTTTTCAAGCGATATAAAGGAAGAACATTCTGAATTACATGTGATGGCTTGCCCATCCCATCATGGGAGATGCCCCAATAAAGGTGGTCATTCAAGAATGTTAAGGCCTTTAAACTTCCTGCCATTTCAGGCCCCTCTGATTCTGAGACCTGCATTAAATTCAAATGAATAACACTAAAACCATATTTACTATAAGAATTATAATGTCTAGGATGCTGTGCAGATGGGGACATATAGTCAGGAACAGGATCCAATCACATTAGGTTTCATATGGATGAGGCACTGGAGTATAGCAAATCAGAGCCCCTTAGGGGTGAAGATGAGTCACAGATTACAATCATAGCTGCTATTATTACAGTCTCCCAAGTCCTGTGCTATATAGCATTGAAATAAGATGAAAATATTATGTCCTTAGGGTGATAAAATATACCTTGATAAGAACACAGATTCATTTTCCTAAAACAAATAAATCACTTGTGCTTTTCTTCTCCTATATTTTCTCTCAACAGGTTAAGAAACCTGTCTGCCAAAAAATCTGTCTAAAAGTAAGTATAATATTTTGAGGGGACTGTACAAAGAGTAAACACATGAAAGGTCCCACACCAGAGGTCAAACTAGGTTCAGAACAGTCTCCAACTTTGATGGGAGTTGTAGAATCGGGTTTATCAAGATGAATACTTGTTGTGAAGAGCTTTCCAGTCCAAATTTCCAGCAACTTCTTATTTTCGCTGAAGTCATATTATCAAGAACACAAATGGCTTCAGAAGGGAAAACCATTGCCCAAAGTATAAACTCTGTCTAATAACCCAATCCTCAAATGTTAAAACCTCTTGAGTTTCAGTATGCTCAGACTGAGATTTGAATGCTAAATCTAGGCCAAAGGGATGTTTGGTCAAAGAATTTCCAGTCCTAGGGGCTTGAAGGTGGCTTTGAAAACAGTTTTAACGGGAGCATTTTACAGAGATAACATGTGCTGAATTTATTCTTTGAAAAATTATTTTTGATTACTACCTCTGTGCCAGACATTCTGTTGGGCATATAAGCAGAAAGTATAAATGAGTCAGAGTTCCTCCCATGAACAAACCCACAATTTAATTGTGGGAGAGAGAGACTTACAAGTATATAATGCAGCATTCTAAGTGCAACAAGAGAGGTATATTGTTATATAAAGGAAGGAATCACTGACTATATATCGTATATATGGGGTGGGGGTAAGGAGTAGCAAAGATCAAAGGACAAGATTTCTCGAAAGAACTGATATGTAACCTCAGACCTGGATGTTGTGGTTTACCTTTTCCTACAAAGGTAAACAATGAAAAGACATGCTGGAGAGAAGAAAGATAATATGTACAGGTGCGAAGGTATGGAAAAGTGTGGCATATTTCAAAAGACTTGAATATGACTAGAAGGGTACAGGTAAGGTTACATAGGGGATGGGGTTGGGAGGTAGCAGAAACTACAGGAAGTGTTAGTCTTGTAAATGCAATCATTCTTTGTCTGTGGGGAGGAAAAAAAAGTTTCTAAAGAAGAACACGACATGATCAAATTTTATGATTTATAAATGTATTTGTCCATAATGTGGAGATTGGACTGGAGGGGGAAAGGAATGGAATCTGACAGCAAATTAAAAGCTGATTACAACATTAATAAATCTGATAAAATCTAGTGGTGGTAAGCCTATGGGAAAATATGCATTCTTATCCACTGTTAGTGGAAATGTAATTTTGGTAACAACTGTTTAGAAGACAATTTCATAACATGCAGCAATTACATTTCTAGAATTTTTCTTATAGATATATTCATACACACACATAAAATTATTTGCTATGAACAACTGTGAAGAACCTAAATGTCTATCAAGAAGTGACTGGTTAAATAAAGCAGCATGTACTTTACAATATAATATGCTGAAATAATAAAATAAAATACATATTGGTATGGGAAAGCTGTCATGATATGTGATAAAGGGAAAAGAGTGTGTTGTAGCACAGGTTACAGCTGGGTAGCCAGATAGCAGGTATAGTCATTGTTAACCATTCTGTTATGAATACTTAGAAAAGCTAAACCAAAACAAATACATAGTTTGAAGAAATGGAGAGCTATGAAGTCATTGAAGAATTAAAGATCAAAGATTACAGGCCTAAGAAATGAGCTCAGAATATAAGGTAGTTTTCCACTAGAACTGTCTGCTGGTCCTGGAACAAGGACCTATATATAAGAAATTATATATAGAACTTCAACAGATTCTTAGAACTAAGAAGGCAAAAAAGGAGTTTAGATTCCCAAAGCTATGAGTTGTGAGTCTGATGAACTCCTTTATTTCCAATTGAAAATTTAAATGTCTGCGCTTAGGAGATCTTGTCAACTCCAGAAATAGATTTTCCCTACGAGAGAATAAGGTGTAGCTTCTAAACATCTTAATCTGAAATTGGATTGATCCAGGATAGCTACCAACACTAGTACATCTGGCCAAGTTACATATTTTCTGGAAGAAAAACCATTATCTCAAGTTTAAATTAAACCCAATTTTTTAAATAAAAAATGACCAGCATCCAGTAAAAATAACAAGGCATAAGAGGCAAGAGAAAGGACTGAAAATAAGTAGAAACAATACACAAAAAAGCCAGGGCTACTGGGGGTCCAGATAGTGGCACTGATAGGTACAAACCTTTAAAATAGCCATGCTTCCTGCGTTCAAGTAAATAAAAGAATGAAACTAAGAATCTCAGCAGAAAACTGAAAACTCTATAAAATCACTAAATAGAAATTCTGGAACTTTAAAATACAGAGAGTAAAATTAAGAATAACATGAATAGGTTTAATAAGAGGTTAGGACAATTGAAGTGAACTGGAAAAAATAGAAAAAATATAATACAAAATGACATGGAACTATAAGACACAAAAAAATACAGAAAAGAGGGGAAGAGTTCTCAATAGTCACCTGCCCCACACTTACCATGACAGACTGGTAAGCTGTTCACCAAAACTCTTTCCATTTCTTCCTGGGCACAAAGAGGTATATTGCATTTTCTGGCCTCCCTTAAAGTTGAATATAGCCATGTGATTTGAGTTCTAGCCAATAGAATATAGGAGGAAGTGATGTTTCACTCCCAGGTGTGGCCTATGAAAGACATCTAATCCTAATTCTCTTCTCTTAACTGGGACGTTGATGCCCAGGTGACTCTGGAAGCCCTATGTTGAAGATGGATGAGCTTCCATCATCCTAAGTTTCTAAATGACTGCATGGAGCAAAACATTTCAGTATCTGCCTCTGAATGGATTTTATATGAATAAGGAAGATATTGCTATATATATATTGCTGTGTGAGAGTTCATCTCTTATAGTAGCTACCATTATTAAAACCAATGTTTTTAGCCATTCCAGGGGTCTTCTTTGTAGCATGCCTGCTAAGTTTGAACACCTTTTCCAGACAGGTCATTCCTTTTATTGAAAGATAACTTGAAAACATGTCTTCCTGATATTATCTCTTTGTGAACATACTCATTTGACTAATTTACCTGAGGCTTCTTTCAGAGGCAATCCTTCAGACACTGAGTCAAGCCTCATAAAGAAAGAATATCCATTTTGGTACATATTTTTGAAAGTAGAATGAAAATCTGATGTTGTATAGTTGAATGACCTTAAGTATATCTCTTTCTCTTGAACTCAGCTTCAGTCTGTGAAATGATTGCATTAGATCAAATTGATGTCTATTGTTTCTTTTTGTTCAGAAAAGGTGAGATTGATTTTTCACCGATTAGCTCAGAAAAAAAGGATACAAATCAGGATATAATAATGCAGGCTATAAGCATTCCATTACATATAACACAATATGAGTCCATATTTGCATCCATATCTAGTTAAGATGAGAATACTGAAGATTTGATTTATATCTATATGATAAAAAGAGCTGGAACTTCATACACTTACACATTATAAAACTCAAAATCCTATTTAAGGTTCATTTAATCCAGTTCTTTCCCCACCTCTCCCCTCATCCAGCCTCTGAAACTTCAATTCCTTCTACCACAGTTTCATCAGGTAGATGTTCAGAAACTGCTTGAATTCTTCTAGTGACAGGGAAGTCATTACATCTCAGGGAGGCACCACAATTTACTGCTCAGTAGCATAATGCTGATAGTTAAATATTAAGAATTGGATTTAATAATGTCTGAAAATAATTTGACTATAAGATTATAGATTCTTATACACACATATATTATAGCACAGTAGACACAAAAGCTATGTGAAGGGATGGGTGAAGACAAATAGTATATACTCATGGTAGTCAAAAATATGCACACATGAAATTATTCACAGACTCACTAACATATTTATAGAGACTCACTAATCATTTTGAATATTTTGAGATAGGAAGCTTGTCCACTCCTTTCAATGAGGATAACCTACTTCCCATGTCTTAAGAGATGTGGAATAAGTGTTTACCTAATAAAGAGCTTTCCAGCGTATTGCTGCTTGTGATGTTGGCTTGTCTACCCTGACCCTCTGACTTTGTGTCCACAAGCCATAGGATTTGCCCTTCAGTAGGACACAGGAAGACAACAAGTAGAATTTGGCATCTTGGGACAACCTGCTTTTTCTTACATTGTGCAGTTAAATCCACCCCCTTCTTTTTTTCTGGAACATAATTGTTTTACATCTATCAATCAGCATGTTTTGGGGGAAAAGGCTGTGCTCTCACTACCTAAAGTAGCTAAATAGCGAAATATTTGCAGATTGTTCTAGACTTACAAAATACCTTATGATGCATCAGTTGATTTTCACAAACACTCTTGAGTTAGGCAGGGCAGGGATCCTTCTTCAAATTATAGTTAGGAAGTCTGAAGACCAGTGGCATTAGTAATGATCCTAAGATCACTAGATCCATCTATTTGCTTCACTCGTACTTACCAACCCATTGTTTTGTTGAGGATGGCAACATGTCTACACATGTGGTCGCCTACACATTCTTCAGACAGGGATGGGCATGTGGCTTAGTTCTGTCCAATGAGTTACAAGAGGGATTTCTCAATGAAGGTGCCTGTTTTCTTGAATAAAAAGATAAAGTTTAGGGGTGCCTTGGTGGCTCAGTCAGCTGAGTGTTGGACTCTTGATTTTGGCTCAGGTAATGATCTCAGGGTCAGGGTCAGGAGATCAAGCCAGGCATTGAGCTCTGCACTGAGCACAGAACCTGCTTAAGATTCTCTCTCTCTCTCTCCCTTTTGCCCCTACTCTCCCACTTGTGCTCACTCTCTCTGTCTCAGAAAGAAAGAAAAAAAGAAAGAAAACATTTAACAATAAAAGGGAGCATATATATATATATATATATATATATATATATATCTCCTTTATATATACATAAGGTTCTATCATATATATAATATATATATTATACATAAGATATGTATATATCTTATATACACTATATATAGTTTTATATATAACTATATACTGTCTGTCTGTCTGGAAAGCAGGAAGGTTGTCTGATGGTACTGCAGCTATCTTTAACTAAAACTACAACCTTAACGATAGCTGACAAAATTAGCCTTTAAGCTAGATTTTTCTAATCACTTTCTATAGTTAAACTCATTTAAATCTTATAACCATTATTACTTTAAAATATGAATAGTGAGGCACAGAAAGATGAGGTAACTTATCCAAGTTCCCCTAGTTAGTAAGGGATGAAGGCATGATTTGGGCTGAGTTCATGAGGCTGCAGAAAACAAGGAGTCTGGGTCCCTGAGCACATTCCTGAGAACCCACACAAACCACAGGCACCTGCTCCCTTGATCTACATTCAAAAGCCAAATCTCTTCCTTGTTTTTACTGTAGCAGGGGTTTTCTTGCATCTGATCGTGATCCTGGCTTCTATTTGGTTTGCTGTGACACACCCAGGAGAGAGCCCTGGGCTGGGTGCCAGAGGAGCTTGGTTCAAGTGCAAGCTCAGCCAGGTGACCAGCTCCGTAACACTGCGGAACTCCCTTCAGTTTCCTGTGCTCCGTGTCTGGTTCTTTGCAAGGAGAGAACTAAAGGAGAGTCCTTTCCCCACCTTTAAAGGTCTGCTCCTCTGAGATTCTTCCTGTTTCTCGTGACTGCCATTCTCTATTTTCTTACTTGTTAATTGCTACATCAAAGGCTAAACAAGAACTCGTGTTTGCTATGTGCAAGGCCTCTGTGTCCAGACAGTAAGTGGCAGAGCTGATTTGAACCTGGTCCTCGTCCTTCACCACTCTGCTGGTTATTAGTTCATAAAAGTCACTTAAGAAGTCAACACGTGTTGAACTTAATACCATTAGAGACCAGCTTACCCTACAGTCTTAGTATCTCACCATTTCTCTCTATAACTATCCATCAGGCATATGAATTTCTATGTAATTCTGTTAAAAAGCCTTGCAAAAGCCTTGGAATCAGCGATAGCAGGAGTTAGCGAAAAGAGTTTAGCTAAGAAAAGACAATTCTGTCTGGCCAACTACACATTGTAACTTAATTTTGTTCTTTCTGTCATTCCTCAGAGAGGCCGGAGTCACGATCAATCACCATTTTAGTTTCAGTGTGAGAAATTGTCTGCTTTAACAAAATGTCTACAAAACAAGACAAAACAACAACAACAACCCCAAACTTATACAAAAGGATGTTCTGGTGATAACACAGCAGAAGTTATGCATATAGGATAAACACTAAAACTCTATTCGTTAGCTCTCTGGCCTCCTGTTACCTGATCGTTAAGAGAGCGCTACATGAAGACAGTTTTCTGGTGGGCTTTAAGAATCAGGGACAAACTGAATATATTTAGGAGGACTGAAGTTTATACAGCTTATACAGTTTTCTGGTGGGCTTTAAGAATCAGGGACAAACTGAATATATTTAGGAGGACTGAAGTTTATACATCATCTTGTCCAGGGGTTCTCGATTTTTGCTATCCATCAAAATCACCCAGGGGCCTCTGAAAAGTCCCAAATATCTAGGCTTCACCCCAAACTACTTACATCAGAGTCTCTGGGAGTGGTACAAAGACATTATTGTAAAGCTTCCAGGTGGTTGAGATGCCAAGGCTAAGACCCATTAGTCTCACCCAGAATCCCTCCTTTTATTCAGGCAAGAGGTCGAGGCTCACCTATGGGAAGCAGTTTGCCCCAAATCTTACCATCATCTTCCAGATGAGGCCTGGTGATTCCTGTGGGCTTTGGTCTCCACCATGTCAGAGCCACCTCGTGCCCTGAGAGTTCTGGTCTCAACCCCAACCACACTGCCAAGTCAAAAGCCAGTGTGGAATTGTATCTACATGCAAGGCTTGCAAGTGCTTTGACTTTGAGGTTTTGAGAGTCAACCTGTAACTTCTTGTGTCTACAAAAATGCATTGTGAAGAGAAATAGGCTATGTAGAACAGGATCTGAGTAATGATTTGTAGAGCACAGAGGGACCTGATGGGCTGCGTAACAAAGAGCTAGAGAGAAGGAAGAAGCAAGTGGGTCCAAAATGCTAAACATTTCACATAGGCAAGTATATCTAACCTTGAAACCCAGGCTATTTATTTGGCTGGTTTGTAGAGGAATAGCAGGATTGGTTGTTAAAGTATTCAAATAATTCTGTTGAGATTGGTGAACAGCTGTTGCTCCAAGACAATTGACTATCATTACCTCTCCCTGGTGACCCCATTTCTGGGCCCCATGCTGTTTCCTTAGGAGCCCCTCCACCTCTCTTTGGTTGAGTACCCAAAGGGTTTATGCATGACACAGTGGAAGCCTCTGGACCCTACTGGAGTGCTAAGGTCCCAATCCCTTCTGATTACGTAGTACACATGCTTCATCAACTGTTAAGTCTTTTGACTCTCACCTCTGTTCACATCCTTCCTGTTCCCACAGCAAGACAGATACATAACTTTACCGATGAAAAAGCAGATACTCAGAGAGGATATAAGACTTGCCCAAGGTCACATGGTGAATACAGAGCAGTTACCGCAGCCCCCTCCCACATTTGAGTCTTTGGACAGTGGCTGTGTTTGAAGCATGATGCCCAGTAGGGACTCTGAAGTCAACTATGCATTTTAATTCCTCACCTCCTTTTCTTTAAAGCCTTAACATGTAAACAGGGAAACTATCATGGCTCTGCTTTATCTCTGTCACATACAAAATGTACTAAGATGACTGCACTGAAGATTGCATGCAGATTTAAAAACAAGAAAATGATTTGAGAGGAAAGGAAGAATCTTTTTAGGCCCAGCCTGTAAACTTGTCTCCAGGACTTGAGTCTGGAGTAAATCAAATAAGCATATTGCCTATATCCGCTGACACCATCTGTCCTCCCCTTTCTCATTCCAGAGTCCCTACTCCAAGACTTTCAAATCATGATGAATAGTCAGATACTGCCTGGGTCTATGTGGACATAACTCTATAAAGTAGGAGGAGCACTTAAAAACAAAGAGTGCTAAATAAGTAACATTTACTGTCCCTTCGCCACCACTTTTCCACAGCATGAATAAATCTGGAGATAATGTTTTAATATTGTAGAGCTGGGATATTTATTCTGCATTGAACTCCACATTCTTGTCCTCCTAAGACTTATAAAGAATGTTAATAAATTCTATAAATTGTAGAGTTTCATCAGCAAGAGAGAGAAAATGATTGAGAATTAGTTCTCATTACCTAAGCAAATGCTTCTGTGCAAGACCATGGCATTCAGGGCTCCCCTCATGCCAGGCACAGAACTTGGCACAGAGAAGGTGCCTGATGGAAGATTGTTAATTTCAGTGTTGAATAACAGAATTAGGTGTTTTCAAAGAATAGTAAAGGACCACGGTTGGATATCTGGTTTCCAGGCACAGATGCAGTGGTAATTTCATTCTATGATAAGTCATATTTTCTCTGCAAGCTCCACATATACCAGGGGATTCAGCCCTCTGTTATTTTAGAACAAAATGACTCTATAGTAGGTATGATAAAGTAAAATCTAGTATTTATGAAAGAAAACTCTATTTTTTTTTTTTGAACTCATGGAATCTCTATCACTGTTATCCCTCAATAGTATGGATACGAAATTACCGTTTTGTAAAGGAAGGTAAGAATTCCATCATCTTCTGCAGGTATCTTAATTCTCCTGCATTCTTACCTGGGCTTCAGTGAGCAGTAAAGGAGCATATATGGACTGGGGACCAGCACATATTAGGTTTTAGGGAAACATTTCTTCTTTCCCTGCATGGTTCAAGATTTTAGGATACATCAAGAGATGCTGATCAAAGGGGGTAAAAAAAAAAAACTTAGGATTTTGTAGTTTATGTGTTATACCACACAGAGAAAAGTTGAACTTGTTAAAATAATTCTTCCTTGGGGTGCCTGGGTGGCTCAGTGTGTTAAAGCCTCTACTTTCTGCTCAGGTCATGATCCCAGGGTCCTGGCATCAAGCCTGCTTCCTCCTCTCCTTCTCTCTGTCTGCCTCTCTGCCCCCTTGTGATCTCTGTCTGTCAAATAAATAAATAAAATCTAAAAAAAAAAAAAATTCTTCCTTTTAAGAAAATTAAAGGGCCTAGAACTAAGTGGCAGGATCAGTGAGTGTTGAGTGAATTTTGTAATTATAATGACCAGCTCTTCCTTTTTCTCAGATAATTTACAATAATAAAATAAACCATAGTTATGCTTTTCTTGGAATATTGAGCTTATTGGTATATATTATTTTTATTTTCCCCAAAAGTAGTATAAAATTTGAGGAAAAATAATTTAAATATAATGTAAGAAATATGGATGATGAATACCCATTTTTCTAGATGAAATGGATGATCAAAGAATAATCAAGTAATGTAATAAAGGAAAAATATAAAATTATCAACCCCAGTGACCATGAGTTAAGAATGATTATTTGTTCTTCACAGATAAGGTGATTTTATTCACAAGGTCAAGTGCTTTATCTAAAACCACACATAGTTGAAGTGTTGTTATGACCAGAGCTGATTGGACCACAGCTGGAGAGCTGAACCTATGAACTGAGTCAGTCGGATTCTCTCATTAAAAAACCTGGAGTTGGAAGGTGTTGGGCACTGAAACAGTACTGTTAGAAAAGATGGGACCCAAGTTTGGGTCTCTACCAACCCCAAATCTCATGAAGGTTGTTATTCTAGGGACCAGGGTTTATGGGTCTTACCTAGGGAAAGAAAGAATGAAGAAGAGGTTTGGGTTCCATGAAATTCCTCGTCATTCGTCAAAGACAAATAAAGGACTTTTTTTTTTTTTTTTTTTTAACAAGACTTGAAGTATTCTGTTCCTCATATCCTACATTCTCTAAGACAGGAACATTTACAATAAAAAAATATATATTGTGTTGAAATTGAGTTAGAAAAATATATGTTCCTGGATCAAAGTTTGGAGAAAAATACTTTACACACGTGCAAACACATATACCCATCCCACATATGTAGAGAGAGATACAGGTAATCTACTTTTGTGATGTATTCTATTATAAGAAAAGAGCACATGCCTGGGGAGGCAGTGGAGACTGAGCAGAGAGTTTGACTTCTTATACTTTAGCACAGTACTCATGCTTTGGGAAAGCAGTATTAACTAGATCTATATTAGTGCAATCAACAAAGGGTCTCTATTTAAAGCAAAAAAGAGCAACAACTGAAAATAAGAATGAGAATTGGCTCTAACTTGTATGGAACCTTAAGAACAGAGTATGACCAGTCCTCAGACACAGGAAAAAAGATGTTCAGAGTTGTGGAACAAAAAGTGGATTGATACATAATCTAAGGTTAATGAAAAAGAAAAGGAACTAATGCTTCAATTAGTCCTGGATAAGGAATTATCTGGGCGCTAGTGAGAAGGCACTGAAATAATGTCAAAGACACATGAGACATTATTTGTGCTTTGTTATAGGTACGATGCCTTAAATAGCTTTTAAATAAACTTTATATAGTTAATTCCATACACATATATTCCATGGTATAATAATAGCTATTACTTAGTGATATATCTTGCTCTATATCTGATGTTTTGTTAGCCATTGCATATATACACACTGCCCTGTTCGTGTGGCCCCAACCCTGCACATGCAGGGTTCTTTCCCACACTTCTGAGATTTGCAGGTGTGTACCTGCTTGTGCATGCTCCCTAGGCTTGAGGAATGGCCATGGAGTCTCTTCCTGTGGAGGTCTGGATGGGCTTGGGCATGTAGGCAGAAGTAACCTGTGTGAACTGAGCCTTCTTACAGCATGGATGGGAAGAGACAGAATGGGCTTGGGGCTGGCTCACCTACACTGCCATGTCGCAGCATAGACCTCTGAAAAGTAAAAGTTTGGGAATTCTAAAGTAGAACCTTGGCTTCTGGATTTTTATGGTTAGATTTGTCAATGGTGGAGAATAGACTATATTTTATTTAACAGTTAGTTTGATTTTTATAACTTTAAGTATTTAGACATAGGACACGTGGCCCTTCTTGGGAATCCAGGACTCCCCTTGGGCCTAAAAATTCAGGGTCAGGCCTATAGTGCCTAGTACAGTGCCTGGCATATAACAGGCCCTCAGTAAACATATTTCAGATTCTACGTGACTATTTTTTTCAGGCTTATGCCAGCTTAGGAATGCTTCAAGTTATATATGAAACAGAGATTTAAAGTGTGTTGGATGGGGTTTTGAAATACCCAACAATTAAATTCTAGAATTAATCATCTAAACAGAAGAGATCTGAATCCTTGAACAAGAAGGGCCTGGAATAATAACAGCTGGATAGAGGCTGTTGAAGAGGACATAGCCTATAATATCATAGCTGCTCTACTAGTTGGTAGCAATTAGCGGGGAGCAGGGGGAGAGGGTAGCCCTGAGAGGAGAGCAGCTGCTCCTGCAGCTGCTAAGGACACCGAGGCTGAATGGGAATAAAAGTCCATCTTCATGCAGTGCGCTGCTTCTGCAGGGGAGAGGGTAAGCCATTTGGAAGTTCCATGCGTAGGAAGATCAAGTAGACGTGCCCCTGATTGCTGAGCCCCTACTGCATGTCCCACTCCGACAAATTAGTCACTGGGCGAACTTTGTCTCTAATGATGGAGAGCGGGAATTTAACTCACGTTAAGCAAGAACAGAGATGTGGTGGAAAGCACTGCGCTAGAAGTGCAAGTCATGCCCCCAGTACACTGAGTGTATACAGTTAAGTCACTTCACCTCTCTGAGCTCTGTTATCTCATTAAAAGCACTAAAGCACTTGGCACCATATTTAATATACAACCATAGGTGAGCATTCAATTAGTGCCGGCAGTTGCTACAACTACCCTTGTTAATTATTTCTCTCCAATGTAAAGTGGAGATAATGATATCCTTCCTGCCTACTTCAGGGATAGTTATAAGGACAAATGAAGTAATGGATGTGCAAAAGCAGTTTGAAAACTGCAAATGCAGCCCAAATATGAGAGGTTGTTAACAGCACATATTCCAAAGGAATGAGTAAAGCGGTCCCCAAAGGCCTACCAGATCCCTAATACTTGGTGTTGAGAAGTCCTGACACAGTATAAACTTTTTTCTTTTGTGTCTGGAATTCCAGATTCTTACTGTTCAGTGGAAGGTTGTGTGATGATGGAAACCTTCTGTACCTGCAAGGTCCATGCTAGCAGATACATATGGTGAGCAGCTACTATCCTGGAAAACCCAGCCTCCTGTCAACTTATTCTTAATGAACAAGTATATACATTTAATATATTTTGTCCACAGTTATTTGCTATGTGCAACACAATATTGATTCAAACAATGTTAAGTATTACAGTGATAGTTCCATGAACACCTTCATAATCCGACCACATGATCCATCGTACAGAGCATATTCATAGCCCTCTTAGCTCAATATTGCTATTTTGTGGAAGAAGCATAGGAAGCTCAAGAAGTCTTAATAATGATGCAGTAACAGAATATCAATGCCAAGCTTTACTGAAGGCTCACTACATAGAACAGCATTTCTCTAATCCTTTCATAATTATTATCTTATTTGATTCTTACAGTAGATCTTAGTATATTATTTCCATTTTGAGGAAACAGAGTCTAATTAATTTCCTTAAGATGGTAGAGTGAGGAAGTTGCAGAGAAACAATTTCTCCCTAAAATGTCTAATTCTGAAGAGACACCTTCAACCTAAGTAGATATCCCCTCCCCATTATTCTCCCTGTTGGTTTTTTTCACTGATCTTACCATGATTTAAAAGTATGAGTTTCTTTCTTATGTTTATTGCCTTTCACACCCCTCATAAACACCACAAGGGCATGAACCATGTTCAGTTGATCCATCAAAATTATTCACTCCTATAGTAGGTGCTCAATAAACACCTGTTACCAAATGAATAATGTCCTGGGCATTTTGGCTATCACAATAATCATTACCATTAATAATCATTACTTATATCGTTACCTTCTGCACTGTGTTATATATAATACATGGGTTTATATGTTCCTCTTTGCTGAGTCAGGAAATCTTTGAGTTCAGCAACTCTGTCTCTTCTAACTCGATATACCTAACCTGGTACATAGTAGGTCTTCACAAATATTAGCTGAACTGAATGGGATGGAATAAAACTCTTTCTGAACAAGAGTAGAGATCTGAGAAATTGAGACTTCATGGAGGGAGCAGCATGTAAGAAAGTGAAAATGGACTCAAACAGCAGAGAGTATTGGGAACATGAGGACTGGTTGAAGTGAGATCCCAGAGAAGTGTTGGGAACATGAGGACTGGTTGAAGTGAGATCCCAGAGATATCAGGACCCTTAATTACAGATATGGGTGCAATGCAGGAGTTGGGGCAGATGGCCCAGGCAAAGGCCCCAGGAGCTGGGAGTGGATGGACCAGGCAAATACTACCTTAAAAATCTCTTCTGGGATCCATGAGGTAGGTTAAAAGAACTGCTGTTTGGCCCCTTTCTAGGGAGGAAAATGTTGAAGTCAAATGTAAATGAATATTCTTCTCAGTATATTCTTTTAAGTGCTAAGAGAACATAGTTCTTCCTCCCCCGACTCTAATAAACAATGTCATTTAAGATCATTTCCTTTTTTTTCACCTAGAATTGTATTTTGGGGTACACTGTTGAGTAATTGACAACTTAATATTGGATTTGGAGTAAAATATAAATTCATTGCTTAAAAAAAAAAAGGCAGTAACAGTAAAAACAACCCACATTTTAGCTAGTCAACTAAAAATCAAATTCAGTCAATTAGGGACAGAAAGCAGAAGGAACCCTCATCGCCCTGTCTTGTTTCTTTGGAATTAGCAACTTTAACCTGAGTTCTTTGAACAGAAACCACCCTCTGTGTGACTCATTATGAGGCAAGTTGGCGATCCATAATGGGACCAGGGCACCAGACAAAGGAAATGGGACCTGAAATCCATATGAGGAAGAAGCATCTTTTCTGATTTACACAGAGGTGTTGAATAGGGTAATGGTGCCCTAGTTGTTTCCTTTTGCCAGCTCTGTTGTACTAGTTGGGATACAAATAGCTGCAAATCATGGGGCATATGACAAGGAATGCCTTAGGTAATTAATACACTTGTCTGGAGATAGATTGATCGAGAGTTCGAAGTGGCTTGGTGATGCCATTAAAGATTTTTTTTCTTTTTTAATCTTTCCAGTGCCACATTCTTGAGCACTGAATGGCTCTCCTCAGATAGTCATCTCATGCAACCAGAATTACTGCTATAGCTCCAAGATCACGTCTTCATACAATTGTACTGAACCCTGAGCTCTCTTTTTTTTCCCTTAGTAGAGCTTTTAGGAAAAGTTGTGAGCAAGCATCATTCATCCCCTCTGAATTCCATTCCCAAGACTTATAAATTAAAGCTAATCCAGGTCATTCTCATGTGAAAAGTACTTTCTTTACTTTCAGTGTCCTGGATTTGCTGCATTTTCCAGGGCAACTGAACAGTAGGGTGGGTGCCCCTCTGAAGGGATGCACCAGCTGATCCCTCGGGTGGGAGATCAGCCCTTCTCATATCATTTCCTAATGGAAACCTTCTCTGATTTTCTTTAGACAAGTCAGTACACCTGATCTGTATTCTCAAATCACTGTGTGCTTTTACTTTGCAGGACTGTCATAATTTGAACTGATTAACTGGGCAACTATTGGTTTATATCTGTTTTCCCAGTAAAGTGTTAGCTCATAGTTACACTATTCACTATCTTACCCCCAGCATCTCGCATGGGGCCTAGAAATAATAGTAGGTGTTTCTTAGTTGTTAATTTTTTTTTTTTTATTAAAAATGACCATAATGAAAGAAGTACTATGGTTAAATGTTTGATTTTTCTTTTGTAGGGAAGCCCTTCAACCAACCATCACTGACGCCCTCTAAATACTGGGCACTGCCTTGAACATGTCAATGAAGTATTAATGGTGAGAATATTTGTAAATCTCCCAGTGCAGTCCCTGAAATATTGCAGACATCATGCGCATGGGGGGGGCTTTGTTTCCGAAATTGTATCTCGCTGGACTCTTTTGTGTCAAGTATAAAGTATCAATAAGAAATCATCATAAAAAGGCAAAATATAAAATAAAATTCGTGGAATAGACATTTGCATCTTCATGTGCTAGGCACTTTAGCGAAGTACCTCCCACGTGTCCAAGAATCTGGCACTCAAAGTTTTCATATAAGAGTCGAGTGGGGGAATTTAAGCATGCAAATTCCTGTGCCCCACACCTCTAGGAATTTTCATTCTATGCACCTTTGATGCCTTTAAGAATGCTGCTCATCAAAATTTTATGCAATTATGCAGCTCAGAGTATTTCCCTCTTGTAATATTTCCTAGAAGGAAAAAATAGCCAGAGCATCTACCCGCAGAAGCCAAAAGAAGCCTGTTGATTAACCGCCCCGCCCCAGATAATCAAGGAGTAAGGATGGGTTTTCCTTTAGCATGGAGATTGCGAGAAACTGGCTTATCAGTCAAGAGTTACCTGAAAGGAACATTTTAAAGACTTGGACTCCTCCTAGTCCCCAGGAATTGGGTGTGGTGATTCTGATCAACTAGATCTCAGAAGTACTGAATTATTAGTGATGAAGACTTCAAGTTTCATACCAGCCTTTGTCTTCTCCAGGCTGTCTATTACATCCCCATATCCTGGTGTGCCTACATGTAAGTTTAACCACTCACACAGTTCCTGGGCAGGAACCTGAGCCCTATCAGATCGTGGGTGTGAATAAAACTTGGACTTTGTCTCAGGGCACAGGACTTTGCCCTCTCTTCTCTAGTACTTTTCATTCCTTCTAGAAATGTCTCTACCCTGAGACCCAGCTCATTTGGTTCTTAGGTCCTTACAACTCCCATTCCCAAGGCTGGAATTTGCTAGATCATAATCTGTAAAAACAGGGATTTTAGTTAACAGCTGGATTACTTTTAAGATTAGCTGTTATCCACCTGGCCTCAACTACTACCTGCTGGATAGACTTCGGCTGAATCTATGCCTCCCCCTCCTTTCCCCACCTCAGTGCTCCTCCTCTGATTAACCCTCCTTGCATTTAGACAGTTTCTCCATTCACAGCCTTCAGTAGGCTCTGAGCATTCATCTGCCTTGCTGTCTGTGTGAGGTCTGGTTCTCTGCTCACCCAGCGTGCCTTGCATGGTTACCAACTACTGCTTTTGCTGAATATAATGGTATTCACTCTAAGTTCATGTAAATCATTTTGCATCTTTAAGAAATTATTTGTGTGTGTGTGCGCCCGCACGTATGTTTGGCAGGGAGGGGCTGAACTGTGAATTTCTAATCCTAACAATTATTCATTTGCATCTTAAATAGTCTCCAGGAATTCAAAGGAAGAGTGTACCATAGTCACAATGATAAACTCAATAATAATTAAAATTATTCCCAGGCTGTTAAGTAATGCAGACATATTAAAACATTTTTAGTTGAGCTTATTATGATCTAATAAAATGAAAGCACAGCTAAAGGGCAATACTGGGTAGCAGTTGGTCCATTACCAATTCCACATTCTCTCTGGCTGTTTAGATACTGCCTAGGTGTTTGCAGAGGCTTACAAAAAAATGGTTAAAAAAAGTACAACTACCTGAACACTATCCACTAAAACAAAACAACTCCCCCCAAAAAGAGAGCGAGTGAAAAGAAAATCAATATAGTTGATTTTTCAGTTAGAAATTTTTATTCCTGATCCAAGATCTAATAAGTAAACCACTGAATTTCGCAAAGCTTTTTAATGCAAATTTCTTTCTCAATATCAATATGCTCTACGTATATAGGTATTTGCCAGTTCTGAGTTTTCTTCTCTTCTGTTCTTCCCCACCCTACCCTACCTTAGCTTATCCTGTCCTGTCCCAACCTGTCCTGCCCTATGCTGTCCTTTTCTTCCCTGCAGAATCCTATCCTAGCACAGCCTGTTTGATTCTCTGCAGTTCAATACAGCAATCACTTCCTGGTTACCCACTATGCGGCAGGAACTGGAGGTAATGAAGAAGAGATGAACGGGTTCAAGACTTTGCTCTCAAACTTTGGGCTTCAGGGTGAGAAGGAACTCTGAGAAGTATACAAGTAACCATGAACCAGGGCAGACCTGAGATGGGAGGGACCAGGGTGTCACAGGAAAGTCACATGTGGCAAGAGAAGGAGATTGGCCTGGCATCAGGAGTAGTATGTCCTCAAACATGCCCACTGAATACCTCACCACAATGCTTCAGGCAGGGAAGGGCGGGCCCCTGCTGGGAAGCTCCCCAGACCACTCAATGAATACTAGATCAAAGATAAAAACTCTAAAAACAAAAGCCACAGGCCTATCTATTCTGTAACTTACACAAATGGTAAAAACTCCCCCCAAACTGAAAATGAACACAACAAAACAAAAACTCAGAGCATCATCAGATGAAGAGCTCCACCTTTGGCAGATCCCAGCTGCGTGGGGTGCCTGCCTCTTCCTCCTGTCCTCTCCATTTCCCCATCTCTACACTAAATATTTTCCCCCCCGTTCATATTATTGCTTATCTGGCTGAGTAATTCATTAACTTTATTATCTCTCATCCATTCTTGGAGGGATCATCTCTGAAACCTATGAAACATATGGGACCTAAATGGTCCTTTCTGCAGATAGCAAAAGAAAATGACAGTAATAGCTGCCATTTCAGGCATACCTCCCAAGTGCCGGTCATTATGCTTAGCCCTTTCCATATATTATTTCTGGTCTTTACAATAACAGGGTGAGATTGGGACTGTCATTATCCCTAGATCAAAGTGAGGTTGAGAAAGAGTAAATGACTGGCACAGAGCAACACTGCACACGTAGTTGCTCAAAGAATGAATGCACGACTAAACTAATGAATGAATGGAGGGGCTGTCCAAGGTCTCTGCAGCAAGTGGCAGAGCATAATCTTGAACCATTAGACACGGAGGTCCTTGCTTTTAACCACAATACTGTATAGGGTCTTGGGCTTGGACAGATCAATGGATAGGAGATGGAGGGGAGGCAGCCACAGAAGGGGATGATGGTCATTAGAATTTCTGCTGCAAACAGGAACAGGGAGGCTGGACCACTGGCCTGGATCTGGGAGAGGGCCAGGAACTGCCAACTAGAAAGGCCTGAGGGCTTCACTAAAACATTCTTTTAATAAACTGATGCCAGGTGGAAGTGACCCTTTTCATTCTTCTGCTCTCTACATTACACACCCCGTTCCCTCCTATCACCTCTCTGGCATGACTTCCAGTGTCCTCTCTATCTTTGTCACTCTTCCTTGGCTGGACTCCATTTCTTGTAGGTTTCTCTTAAAAAAAAAAAAAAAAAAAAGCACTCTATATGGTGATTCCAACTGCTACTGATACTTCTTAGTCAGAGAGATTTGAAGAAAAAGTTTGGAAAATTTTAATTTTCTTATTTTTATTTTAACTTTAAGGAAGAAAAGAAATCTACAGACCTGCTTCAGAATGTCACCCTAATGGGCAAAAATTCAACTCCATATTCACACCCTGCTAAAGATCACCATGGAGAAGATGACCACCCTGTGAAAGGTGTGAAGGCTTACACTGGTCAGAGAACCACAGGAGGGAAGCAAGGAAGGCTCCAGACACAATTAGGGGTTGCCAGCGAAGCATCCATAGTCCTTTTAAGTAAAAAACTCTGGTAGGAGAATCTGAATTTTCATTCATTCCCCCAACATCAAGCAGAAATTCCCATACAAGTCATTTTTATTCCCCCAACAATCTTCAGAGCACCTTGCATATATCTATATATTTTTTCCTCCATCACAAACTCATTTGCATGTGTCAGCACGAATTTTCAAATGTGCCTTGAAGCAGTGAAAAATGAAACTTCAGATTGGTAGCAGCTTTCAAATGGTGCTCACCCACAGCTGGCTCTCAAGTTTTACTTGTTATTAAAAAGGGAGAAAGGGAAAATTGGTATTTTTTTATTGCTCTAATTAAGCCTTTAAAAGCTGCAACTGCATAGAAGAAAGGGAGGGAGGAAGAAGAGAAAACAACAACAAAACAAAGCTCCTACGTTAGAAAGAGAAGTGCCAACTTAATAAAATTCACAATATCAGACTCCAGTGAAATTAGTTGTCTTCTCAAACCCGTGGTCCCTCCTCGGTACTCCCGAAAGAAGTGGGTGTGATGCAGAGGGGAACTGCTTACTTTTTGAGAAGAAATAGGGTCCTAAGGTGGGGATTAGTGTAGAGTAGGAGGAAGATAAAACAGAAAGTACCCCTGACAGAGGAAAAAACCCATTCCAGAACTTCTCTAGGAATCTTGACTACATGGCCTTGCTTAATCCTCACACCTTATTCCTGAAGCGAATACCCAATGAATAAATATAATAACAACAATAAATATAACAACAACTAAAATAAATTGTGTTCTAGGTATGAGGACCTATTTTAAGGTTTTTATGTGATAAGCCTTATTTAATTCTTTAATTCTTTAATTTTATTCTTTAATTATTTAATTCTCACAACCTTATGAGTTATGCATTATTTTTATCCTTTATTATTTTTATTTTTTATCCTTTATTATTTTTATTTTTTTAATCCTTTAAAAAAAAGGGGAGTTACTCATGAAGAGATTAAGAAAAGGCTCCATGTCACATGGTTTGGTGGAGCAAAGCTTTGAACTTAAGCAAACTGACTCCAATGCCTGCCGCTCTAACAACTGTACGAAGTTGTTAATGGTATGGGTCCCCTATCGAGAGAAGTATTCTTCAAAGCAGACAGTACTGGGAAAGGCATTAGCTCTCAGCTGAGGCTGAAACCAGAATGGGTAGTGACCTGAGAAGTGCAGGGAAGATTTGGGGCTTTTCTCTAAGGAGAAGCCATTGGAAGAGTTTAAGCAGATGAGTGACAAGGTCAAGTTTTGTTTTCTGGAAGTTTATTGACTTTGGAGGATAGCAAGTTGAAGGGACATAGGCAACAAAATATGGGACCCAGGAAGGAGCTCGTTGCACAACCCAGGCAGGAGCTGACGGCAACATGAAAAAGGGATGTAGTAGAAGAATGGAGGGAGGCAGAGGAATCCGAGAGAGATGTCATAAGAAAAATACTAGGACTTGCTGGTACTGACTGAATCTGTGTGTTTTTGAAGGGGTGGGGCTGGTGAGTAAAAGGCTGGGGCAAATGTTAAAGATGTGATAAGAATATGTGGAGACCAAAAAAAAAAAAGGTTTAATTTTCTTTGGAACTGGGATTTTATAACTACAGAGTATAGTACCCACATTCTTCTCCCTACACTCATTTCCCTGAGAAAGATAGAGGCACAACACATTTCTATTCATTCTATAAAATGTCCTGTTTACTTTGAGAATTTGGTACTATCCGAAGGGAGAGAATGTGGTTTAGCAGTTGAGATCATTTAGAAAATGGTAAGGTACAACAGATGGGAGATGTGGAGTCAGGGTCTGCAAATGGACAAAGTTCATCTAAATAAAACCCAAGTTAACCTCACCTTTAATGGTTAAGAATAAATGCCTTCCCCCTATTACCAGGAACCAGCAAACAAAGATGTTTACTATCACCACTCTCATTCAGCATTGTAACAGAGGTTCTAGCCTGTGCAATAGGTAAGAAAAATACATAAAAGGCATTCAGATTGGAAAGTACAAAGTCACAGTGTCTTATTTGAAAAACGCATGACCAGGGGTGCCTTGGTGGCTCAGAGGGTTAAACCTCTGCATTTGACACAGGTCATGGTCTCAGGGTCCTGGGATCAAGCCCCTTGTCCTGCTGTCTGGTCAACGTCTAGCTCTCTGCCTACTTGTAATCTTTCTCTGTTAAATACATAAATAAAATCTTAAAAAAAAAACACATGGCCATCTATGCAGCATATCCATTGTAATATACAATAAAGGTATTAAAACCAATAGATTAAATTAGTAAAAGTTGAAGGATAGAAGATGAATATAAAAAAACCAATTGTATCTCTGTAGATTAACAATGAGCAGTAAGAAATACAAATTATAAATATTCCATTTAAAAGAGCATCAAAAACATAAAAAGGTTTAAGGATAAGTTTAAGAAAACAATTTTAACACCTAAATACTGAAAACTATAAAACACTGCAGAAACTGAAGGAGCTCTAAATAAATAAAGAGCAACACCATGTTCATGGATTGGCTGACTCAACTGTTAAAATGTCAGTTCTCGCCAAATTGATCTACAGATGCAACATAATTCCAGTCAAAATCTCAGCGGGACTTTTTCTAGAAATTGACAAGATAATTATAAAATCCATGTGGAAATACATAATACCAATAATAGCCAAAACAACTTTGAAAAAGAAAATAGAAGAGTTTTATGACTCAATTTCAAGACTTATTATAAAGAAACAAATTAGTACAATGAATGCAGTGTGGTATTGACAACAAGCTATGCAAATAGGTCAATGGAATGGTAGAGCATCCAGAAATTGACTCATATGCATGTGGTCAATTGATTTTTGACAAAGATGCAAAGACAATTAAGTAGAGGAAGGACGGCCTTTTCAAAAAATAATGCTGGAGCTATTGCACAGACATATGAACACAGTCTAACTTTTTTCTATTCTTCAAACTACACAAAAACAAATTCAAAAGGGATTAGAGATCTAAGTGTAAGAGGTAAAACATAAAAATTCTAAAAAATAATTAGAGATAAGCATGCGGTTTATTATATTGAGATTGTACTTCAAATAAGGAAAAGCGTTTTTATGACCTTGGTTTAGACAGAGTTCTTAAATCATCATCAAAAGCAAAATCATAAAAGAAAAGATGATCAAATGGACTTTATTAATATTAAGAACTCCTACTCTTCAATAGACATTATTAAGAGAATGACAAGAGAAGAGAAAGTGGGGGAAATATTTATAATCATATATTTGGCAAAAAATGTATATCCAATATACACGTTAAGAAAAAACTCTAAAAGGAGGGAGTTGAGGGAAATTGGAAGCGGAGGTGAACCATGAGAGACTATGGACTCTGAAAAACAATCTGAGGGTTTTGAAGGGGCGGGGGGTGGGAGGTTGGGGGAACCAGGTGGTGGCCATTAGAGAGGGCACGGATTGCATGAAGCACTGGGTGTGGTGCAAAAACAATGAATACTGTTACGCTGAAAAGAAATAAAAAATTTAAAAAAAAGAGAAAAAACTCTCAAAACTCATTAATAAGTAAACAAACAAACCAAATTAAAAAAGAGCAAAAAGGGACACCTGGATGGTTCAGTCATTTAAGCGTCTGCCTTTGGCTTAAGTCATAATCCCAGGGTCCTGGGATCTAGTCCTGCTTCTCCCCCTGTTTGTGCTCTCGCTCTCTCTCTCTCTCTCTCACTGTCAAATAAATATAGTCTTTTAAAAATAAAAGGGTAACCCATTTGAACATACTTTGCACAAAATAGGATATATGAATGGCAAATGAACATGAGAATAAATGCCCAATATCATTATTCATCAGAGAAATGTAAATTAAAATCATAAGGAGATATTCTTATACATGGTATAATGTCTAGAATTTAAAAGACTGACCATATATTATGCTAAGTGAAATTACTCATGGTGAGCACAGCACCATCTTTAGACTCGTCGAATCACAGTTGCTGTACATTGTGTGGAGATAACTAAGATAACATTGTGTGTCAACCATACTTCAATAAAACAAACAGAAATAGACCAAATAAATAAGTAAGATCCCACCAAATATGGATGATGGTGTGAACTCACTAGAACTGGTGATAATATAAAATGGTACAACAATTTAGAAAAGGGTCTGTAGTTCCCCCCCCAAATTAACTATACACCTACCCTATGAGCCAGCTATTCTACTCCAAGATACTGACCCAAGAGAAATAAAAGCACAAATCTACGCAGAGAGTTGCACATGAATGTTCACAATAGATTTATTTGTAATAGTCCCAAACTAAAGGCAACCAAAATATGCATTAGCAAGTGAATGGATAAGTTGTGGCGTATCTACGATTAATGCAATAATACCATGAGGAGAAAATTAACCCCTGCGACATGGATCAACATGGATGAATTTCAAGATTATACTAAGTGAGAGAAATCAGACAAAGAGAATACAAACTAAATTACTTATTTTACTAATCTAGCGTCGCAACAGTGGTTTCCTAGGATGGAGAACAGGGAGGGAGGAGTAGGAGGGAAGAATTAGAAAGGGGCAAAAGGAAACTTTTTAGGAGTGACAGAGAAAGGCATTATATTGATTGTACTGGTGATTTCCTCAGTGTTTATATATGTCAACACCTACCGAACCGTATACTTGAAATATGTGTCATTTCTTACATTTTGATTATTTTTCAATAGAACTTTGTTTTAAAGCTTGTCTGTGCACAATTAGATTTTATTTCATACTGTGAGATACACTTTTTTGTGTTGTTAAGTGTACTCTGAATCTGCTTTGATGACCCAGAGCATTTTCAAAAGTGATAGAAGCCCCCTTCACAGACACCCAGTGGATGTGCTCCGAAAGGGACCGGTTCTGTTGTGTGAGAAAATTTGAAGCAGAGATCTTTTAAGATCTATTTTTGGTCCCAAGGGACTAAGAAAATGTGTAGCCATAGCTTCTAGATGCAGAGTCAACTAATGCAGTAGCAGTGTTTTTCCAACTGTACCTCTCATCTCTGAAAGTGTCCCTAGCTAAAGTGATAATGGGACTAGTATTTGCCATCTTTTTTGTCTTTGGAGCACTCCAGAATCACATTCTTCTGCTTCACTTGCAAAGTGGAGGACGTGCTTGCCCTGATTCTAACTACTGTTCAAAGGAAGAACATGAAACCTTTATGTCCAAATCTCTTCTTGGGATATGGCACTTGGCATATAACTATATTGTGATTTTTAACACAATTTTTTGTTTGAAGTTTATATTTATGAGTTTATGACAATAATTGTTTATCTAGTTCCTATTGCCTTAAATGGTTTATACTTATTATCTCATTTTACCCTTAAAACAGTTCTGTAGGTGGTATTAATTGTGGTATTATTGCTCCATATTACAGACAAGAAAAACATAAAGATTAAAAGGTTATTTGCCCAAGGTAATACTGTGCTATTTTTGGAACAGGGATTTAAACTCAAACCCATTGGGGCACCTGGGTGGCTCTGTCGTTAAACTCAAACCCAGCTCACTACAAAGCCAATGATTCAAAATACTTTTCTACTGTGTCTCATTTATTGACTTATTAATTTAATCTTTTCCTACAAAAAATTGAGATATCTTGTTATAAACATAATATAAACTAGTAAATCTTTCATTTGAAATTATACCCCAGAGAAAGTATATGTATGTTTCTTCACATGGTTTGTGAGAGCTGGGGATACCTCTTATTTATTTATTTATTTTAAATCATGCATGATTTGGGGTGCTTGGGTGACTCAGTGGGTGAAGCCTCTGCCTTCAGCTCAGGTCATTATCTCAGGGTCCTGGGATCAAGCCCCACATTGGGCTCTATGCTCAGCAGGGGGCCTGCTTCCCCCTCTCTCTCTGCCTGCCTCTCTCCCTACTTGTGATCTATCTCTCTCTGTGTCAAATAAATAAATAAAATCTTTTTTAAAAAATCATGCATGACTTACTTTCAGCTATTTTGCCAAATTACCAATGTATTGCATCTATGTTTTGTATTAGATTTATAATACTTTTCCATACAAAGAGGTTATAAGTTATTGATTATTTGCCCATTCTTTTCTAGTACTTTAACTATTTCACTGTTTTACATAATGTGGCCCATTTGCACTTTTTTCTTGTGTGTGGTGTGAGAATTAGATCTATTTTCATCTTTGTTCAAATAGCCCTCAAGTTATCTGAATACCTTTTATCCCAAAGTCCATTCATAACTAGTCCTAAGAGATGCTAACACATATTATGAAGTCTCTATAATTAAAACACATGTTAATGTTACATGAATAGATGGAATAAGTACCATAAAGCACAGAAGACCAAAAATAGACAAAACAACAAGAAAAGCCCAATATATGATAAAAGTGGTATCACAAATCTTTTTTTTTTTTTTAAGATTTTTATTTATGTATTTGAGAGAGAGTGTGAAATAGAGAGAGCGAGAGAGAGTGAGAGAGAGAGAGCACCAGCCCAGGGGAGAGGCAGAGGGAGAGGAAAAAGCAGACTCCCTGCTGAGCAGGCACTCCGTCCGGGACTCAATCCAAGAATCCTGGGATCAAGACCTGAGCCGATGGCAGACGCTTAACTGACTGAGCTACCTAGGCATCCCCTCGAATCTTTTTTTTTTTTTAAGATTTTTAAAATTTATTTGACAGAGATTAAGAGAGAGAGAATGAACACAAGAAGGGGGAACAATGGAGGGAGCAAGAGAAGCGGGCTCCCTGCTCATTAAGGGAGCCCAATGAGGAGCTCAATCCCAGAACCCTGGGATCCCAGAACCCTGCGATCATGACCTGAGCTAAAGGCAGGTGCTTAGCTGACTGAGTCACCCAGGCACTCCTATCCTCAAATCTTTTATTTTATTTTATTTTATTTTAAGATTTTTATTTATTTATCAGAGAGAGGGGGGGAGAGAGCGAGCACAGGCAGACAGAATGGCAGGCAGAGGCAGAGGGAGAAGCAGGCTCCCTGCTGAGCAAGGAGCCCGATGTGGGACTCGATCCCCGGACGCTGGGATCATGACCTGAGCCTAAGGCAGCCGCTTAACCAACGGAGCCACCCAGGCGTCCCCCACCTCAAATCTTTTAAATCTTTTATCACTTGTTCCTGGTTCATAGTAGATGTACTAACATCTGGTGAAATGTACATTGTAAGATAACCCAAGCTTAGAGAACTTTTTCTTTTCTTTTCTCTCTTTCTCTCTCTTCCTCCCTTCCTTCCTTCCCTTTCTCACTTCCTTCCTTTCTTTTCTCTCTCCCCTTCCTTCCCTCCCTCCCTCCCTCTCTCTCCCCATCCTCTCTCTCTCTCTCCCTCCTCTTCTTCCCTCCTTTCCATTTTGAGAAATTTGCTTACTTAAAAAAAAAAAAAGAAGAAATTCTTCCATTTACAAACTTCCTAAGAAGAGAGACTTTAAAAGTTAGAGGCCGGAAAGGTTAGCACTTTAGCATTAGACAAGTAAGAGGCCATTTCTGTTTTGTCAGGAGATCTTGGAGGCACTAACTTGGTTATGGCATCAGAGCTCTGGAATATCAAGAAAGGTCTGCAGGCTGTCTCTGGGAAAGGCAAGAAACACCCCTTGGTTAAGCCAGTCTTTTAGCACTGAGTTAGTATTGGCAGCAATGTCTGAGAGTGTGATGCCCGATAAAAATAGCCAATAAGAATGACATCTACTGAAATCCTATGTCTCAGGCATTAGTGCTAAGAGCTCCGTATGTACTGCCTCATCTGTTCCTCTCAAGAGCTCATCGGTGAACCTATCGGTACTATTATATCTGCTTTTAACAGATGAAAAGAATGAGATACAGAGAGTTTAAGGAACTTGCCCAAGGTTAAACAGATATAAGAAACAGCTATGATTTCAGACTGCCTCCTCAGCTTCTGTGCTAGGATAAGGGATCAGAGAACTCCCTGGTCATCCCTGGGGTTCCTGGTGGTTATCTTCATGCAGAGGTGTGAAACTAAATGACCAAGCAGTTAGGAAACCATTCAAGACAGTCGCTCTGATGTTGACTAACTAGGTAGAGTGTTCGGGAGGTTGGGTGGTACTGGATTACCAGCATCAATGAGCACCTTTGGGCACACATGACGGGGAGGAGACTGCTGCTGGGTGGTTCTTCTTCTTAATGATCCACATTGCCATGTGTGAAGGGCAAGTTCAGAATCAGACCTTGGAACGAGGGAAGCATGTGGCAGGGATGGGGGACTTTCAGAGTTAGGGTTTTAGGAGGAAAAGTAAGGCAGGGTTGTGGCAATCCACACCTTCATCCAGCCTCCCATGGGATCCCATGTTTTTCATTCATTCTTCCCTTCCCTTCACAATTCAGCATGTATTTAATGAGTGCCTACTATTTAACAGGTACTGTGAGATTAGTGCTTATTATAATAATAGTCATGGTAGGATTTTCTTCTCTGGTCTCCCAACTATCAGTAATTTTTAGTGAACAGGGACTGTCCTTTTTAGCCTTTTACATTCAGGAGAGAACACAATGACAAGCACATATTAGGTGAACAAAGAATGGCCTGGATTTAAATCTTGGATCTGTCACTTAATGACTGTGAAATCATGTATTTAACTTCTTTGGAACTTCGCTTCCCTGACTGTAAAATGAAAAATTTTCATCTTGAAAGCATGTAAATATCAGGGGGAATAATGCCCATAAAAGCACTTCATAAAATGTAAAGTGCCATCAATGTTACTCCTTGTTCTCTTTGTCTTCTTCCTTCTTCCCTCCCTCTCTCCCTAGTTCTTCTTACCTACCTCTTTCTCTTCCTCCTTTCTTTTCTACCCCACCCCGGTTTTTTGTTTTCCATTAAATGGCTGCAGGCTGAGTCTCCCCTGTGACTGGAGTGGTACAGGTGCCCCTGGGCTGTATCAAACATCTCTCATGCTTCTTTGCTTGCTCTTTTTTCTCAAACACTGGAAGATGTGGCCTTTTCGTCTCTCTCTCTGGTTAGTGCAGATAATTAGGTCTGCACATTGCATGAAAATAGAGGAGGTGTAAGGTTTGATTAGTTTCAGGGCGATTTATCCTTAACCAGTGGTACAGGAACAAAGAGCCCTCTGCATGGTCTGGCTTGCCTTGCTAGGTTCTGTCATGTGGAATTTGAGGCCAGAGCTCCAGGCGACACTAAAGAGTTGCTTTGTCCTGTTTCACCTTCACACATCTATTCATTACAGGAACATAGTGAAGGATGGCTGGGCCAAGGCAGGATTTAGGTTTCCGGACCAAACCATGTTCTTGCGATCATAGAGGGCTATTCCTGGACTCTCCCTGGTGTCATCTTCAGCTTGCTTTCTTTTCCTTCCATTCAGTCAGGCCCTTACATCCTGTCGATTCTACCTTATCGATCCCCCCCACATCTCCAGCCCTAGTATTACTGGCATGTTCTGCATGCTCATTGTTTTGCATGGGGACTACTAAAACCATTTCCTAACTGGACATTCTCAGCCGATTCTCATGGTGCCCCTAAAGCATAAATCAAATTTTGTCTTCTCCCTACTTAAAGACTTCAGGGGCCTTGCATTATTCATATCTGAACCTTTACACTTGTGTCCAACAGATCAAATCCAGCTTGCAGAATTTTTTTTTTTTTTTTTTTTAGCTTAACAGTCAAGCAAATGAACAAACAAACAACCCTGCAATCAATAGTCAAAGACTGGAAGATTGCTTATGAAGATCCGTATTTCTACATGGCAGTCATCTGCTGAAGGTAATTGGGCTTTCTGAGTGGCTGATGTGCTCTTGAACCCACTATGGTCCTCTCCACATGCAGGGGGCAGGTATACATTCATTCACAAACTTTCACTGTTGGCTCACACCTGTCAGTGAGACTGAACCCTAAGAATGAAATCCAGATTTCTTAATTTGGTGTTGGAGGACTTGATAACTGTGCTAGGCTGAGTTATTTCCCTCAAATATGTCCTTGTTCTAATCCCCAGAACCCATGAATTACTTTACACAGGAAAATGGGCTTTCTGGCTGTGATGAAGTTAAGGAATTTGAGATAGGGAGAGAGTCCTCTATCCTGGGGGGCTCAGTGTCATCAGAGGAACCTCATAGGAGAAAACCTGGAGGAAGAGAGAAGAAGGGCAACCTGGGATAGAAGCAGAGAGTGGACTGATGAGGCCACAACCCAAGGAACCCTGGAAGCCTCTAGAAGCTGAAAGAGGCAAGGAACAAATTCTCTCCTGGAGCCTCCAAGAGGAACCCCTGTCTATACTTTGATTTTAGCCATGCAAGACTCACTTTAGACTTCTGGCCTCCAGAGTTGTAGGAGAATAAATGTGCATTGTGCTAAGTCACTTAGTTTGTGGTAATCTGTTGCAGCAGCAACAGGAAACTCATTCTTTACTTCAACTCGCTTTTCCAAATTTATCTTCTAGGGGATCCCCCACCCACAAACAGATTTCTCACTCACCTCCCAAGGCCATATCATTTCCTGGTTCATGAATATCTGCTTGGACTGATCACTTCCCCAGCTCTAGGAGTCCAAATTTTTCATGGTTTCAAAAGTCACTTCCTCTTGAAACTTGCTCCTTTCCACTTTGTTGGATTTGACTTCATACGGACTGAGTATTCCGTCTTTAATCTCTTCTACCGTTTTATGCTTTTTATAAGGTGTCAGGCTCTGTATTGATGCCTTACATTATCTTACATAACACTTCCAAGGAGAGGCCCTGCATGTATATGCTCACGTGTGGACATTTCAGCCCACACGTCCAACTCATATTATATTCTTTGAAAAATCCCATTTCCTGACTACCTTTTATCATGAGAGGGTCCATGAGGCGCCTGGGTGGCTCAGCGGGTTAAAGCCTCTGCCTTCAGGTCGGGTCATTGTCTCAGGGTACTGGGATCGAGCCTCGAATCAGGCTCTCTGCTCAGCGGGGAGCCCCACCCCGCCTGTCTCTCTGCCTGCTTGTGATCTCTCTCTCTCTGTCAAATAAATAAATAAAATATTTTTAAAAAAAGTAATGAGAGGGTCCACATATCTGAGGTGCAGTTGACTTAGAAGATATGCCAGAAGAAGCCCGTGTATGTCTTGGAAGAAGGTTTGAGTCTGTGTGGGCAAAGAAATTTAGGACTCTGTATACAAGGCATGGACTACAAGTTGGGCATGGGTTCTGGGTATATGCGAACATTTGGCCTCAAAGAATCCTTGCCCTTTGAAGAGAGGTATAGCCGCAGGAGGGTCAGGGATGGACCTCTAAAGTGCATAGCTTGGGGCACAGTCCTCTCTTCTCTGGCTCTGTGGGCAGCACTGGTTTAAAAGTCTTGTGTTTGGGACACCTAGGTGGCTCAGTTGGTTAAGCATCCAACTCTTGGTTTTGGCTCAGGTCATGATCTCAGGGTCACTAGACAGAACCCTAGGATGAAGACTCACACTTAGTGTTGAGTCTATTCGGGATTCTTTCCCTCTTTCTCCCCCTCTGCCCCTTCCCTTGCTCATGTATGTACTCAGAGCATACTCTCTCTCAAATCTATCAATAAATTAATTAATTAATAAAAATTATTAAAAAAAAAAAAGGTCTCATGCTTATGACTTATCTCCTTAACTGGCATATAAGCTCCATGAGGGTAAAGGCTAGAGGGCGTTTTTGCCTTGTGTCTCTCCATAAGCCTGCTTGGGGTCTGGCACATGTGTTAAATTGGTACCAACTGCATCAAAATTAGAGGTGGGGCAGAAGGGACCCTGGATTTACTGCCCACCTGTGGCATGCTTGTCCCTAAGCTGAATGCTCTATACATGTTCCCTCACTTGATATTTAAGACATCTGAAGAAGATATTGAACCCAGATATAAAAAAGTACATTTCAGGTAGAAAAAGAAATTTGGTCAAAGTCACGTGACTAGGAAGGAGTCAATTTGGCATTTCAGCTCACATCTGTCCCACTCCACCTGCCATGTCTCTTCGTGACTGCACTAATCCATGCAATGGCCTTTTATTGTAGTCCCATCATGTGGCAGTTATTTTGCTGATTACTGGAGATACACTGGTGAGAAAACCAGATACTACTCATGACCTCATAGAGTTCACATCCTATTGAGATGGTCATGGAAATACATATTCACATTTCTGTGAGATATTTCCTAATGGAAGAAGTCAACGGTACACAGTCCTTCCACAATATTGCCTCAAATTGCTAGAGGTAGCTGATAAGATGGTATGACCAGCTGTGGAAAAGACTGTTCTCCAGAGTAGCCAGGTCCCAGGACCTCTCAAACGATTGGCCTGCTAAGCCCCATTTACAGGACTGCCCAAGCTACAGAAATATACTATTAGCCTACTTTCCTGAATAACCCTGCATTACCCAATGCGCTTCTTATATTTCTCAGAGTAAAATGGTTCCTACTAGAAAACTTGAAACTGTTCAGTAATGTGACAGAATTAAATTTACTAACTTGCTGTGGCATTGAAATTTCTGAACTGTTAGTACAGCGTGGTATTTTGGAAATGTTTGGGAATAGCATTCACCACTTCAAACCCAGTCTTAGGCAGGTTGACACCAGCTTTTGCACTGTGTACTTTTTTTTTTTTTTTTTAATTACACACAGAAGGGCAAAAATGTCAGGTAAGTTGTTCAAGGCCACCCAGTAAATCAAGGACCAAGGTGGATGGCGAAGTAGAAACAACAGGCTTTAAACTTCTGGCTACTGCATGTGTGTGTGTGTTACATTCTTCTCCACTCTCTCATTTAACATTTTACAAAGAAAGAAGAAAAGGCTTTCAGGATCTGCATATGGTGTGAGGAATGAGTTCTGTGCTGCTTTTAATTGAAAGCTCTGAGGGCAAAGCTTGCAGAGCAGGGTAACAGCTGCAGAACATGCAACTGCCCCGTCACGCTGGGTCGCTATAATAGACAGGCTTATTACTTTTTAATTAGGAGCTTCAGTGTTTTGTTCAACTGTAAATGTGTCAGGACCTGGGGATTTGGTTATACACTAAACTGTCTTGCATTAATCTTTGTGGAAGCTTTAGAGAGATTCAGGGTCAGTTGGCAAAAGACATTTTGTTATTGCATAATAACAACAGTTAACATTTACTACACATTTACCATTTTCCGGACATTAGGCTGAATACTATTTGATTCATTATTCATCCAACAATATTCCTTGAACTCCTGCTAGGGTCTAGGGACTGTGAGGCATTTTGGTGGATGGATAACTAATGAATAATAAGACCTAGCCAGACTGAGTCCTCTAGGACATTAGAGAAACATAAAATATATGTATATATAAATGACATTGAAAATACTCTCTGATTAGAACCATAAGGTAGAAACTGTGAGGTATCACCCCCTACCCAGTCTCAGTCCTCCCCAAGTTTCCCCTATTTGGGAGCAAAGCACCTCCTTCCCTCCCTCCCTCCATCCACTAGTTCAGGGCACAAGTATGAATCATTCTTAATTTCTTCCTCTCCTCCCCTCTTGTATCAAACCATTACCAAGTGATGATTATTTTATCTCTAAAGTATGCCTCAAAGTCATCTACTCTTCTCTTACTATCCCCCACTCCAACTTAGGCTTCTTGCTTATATTCCTTCAATAATCTCCCAGCAGGTATCCCCAATATCATTCTTGCTCCTTCTAATCCATTCTCCACACCCTAAGCAGCAGAATTTTGTTAAAACACAGATAACAGGGGCGCCTGGGTGGCTCAGTGGGTTAAAGCTTCTGCCTTCAGCTCAAGTCAGGATCCCAAGGTCCTGGGATCAAGCCCTGCTATTGGGCTCTCTGCTCAGCAGGGAGCCTGCTTCCCCCTCTCTCTCTGCCTGCCTCTCTGCCTACTTGTGATCTCCATCTGTCAAATAAATAAATAAAATCTTAAAAATAAAACCAGACAGATAACATTCTGTCTCTCTTCTGCTCAGGAATCTTTAGTGACACATCATGGCATCCCTTATTGGACCCTATAAACCCCCGCTTACCTGTCACTCCTAATTATTATTCTCTAGCCCCACCAATCTTCTTTTGGTTCCTTCCATGCACCTAAGGGCCTTCCAAAGTGCTATTCCCTCTGTCTTATGCTTTTGCCACCAGTTGCTAACAGAATGGCTGCTGAATGTCCTTCAGATCTCAGCTAGAATGCTTCTTCTCCAGCTGGCCAGCTCCCTGGCCCCCAAGTTAGAAGTGGATCTCTATTATTCCCCTTCCTAGCATGTTGCTTCTCCCTTTCATAGCACCTGCTGTGTACTGTAACCATGCAGGTTGCCATGTAATTTATTGCATGTTATATTTTAATGTCCATGTGTTATGCCATGTATATCAGAACTCCACAAAGCTTCAGTGCCCAGAACAGAGCCTAAGTCATACCTGCTATCCCACTGATGCCAATCCCATGACCACAGTCTGAAGGAATAGATAAGTAGAAAGAATGGAAATTCCGTATATGCAGAGGAAAGAGTCTGTCCTATAGAGACTAGGTGGGGGAATTGAAGAGGAAATGGAACTTTAAGTTTGATCCTAAATGATCTAGTCAGATTAGAGGTAGAGTGGGTCAGGGGATGAATAGATAGGGTATTCCAAACAGAACATATAGACATATATTAAGTTTCAGTTTTGGCCCTATTACTAACTGTGTGGTTCTGGCTGAATAACATATCTCTCTCTGATTTCTTTTCTAAAAAGTATTAATACAGAACATTTTCCCCTTTCTGGACTCCTGTGAGAGTCCAATGAGGTGCTGATCATGAAATTCTTTTAAAGATTACCAAGTCATAACAGGACTTAAGAAACATCTTTGAGAGAGGAGGAGTCAAGATGGCGGAGAAGTAGCAGGCTGAGTCTACTTCAGCTAGCAGGAAATCAGCTAGATAGCTTATCTAAAGATTGCAAACACCTACAAATCCATCAGCAGATCGAAGAGAAGAAGAACAGCAATTCTAGAAACAGAAAATCAACCATTTTCTGAAAGGTAGGACTGGCAGAGAAGTGAATCCAAAGCGATGGGAAGATAGACCCCTGGGGGAGGGGCCGGCTCCCAGCAAGCAGCAGAGCAACGGAGCACAAAATCAGGACTTTTAAAAGTCTGTTCCACTGAGAGACATTGCTCCAGAGGCTAAACTGGGGTGAAGCCCACGTGGGGTCAGCGTGGCCTCAGGTCCCGCAGGGTCACAGAAGGATCGGGGGTGTCTGAGTATCGCAGAGCTTACAGGTATTAAAACCGGGAAGCCAGCTACAAAGACAGAGCCGACAGTGAGCTCACAGCTGGGTGTTACCTTGAACCGGTTGCAGGCTTGGTGAGCTCGGAGTGCGGCCGGAGGTCAGGGAGATGGGAGTTAGTGGGCGCTGTTCTCTGAGGGCGCCTGAGGAGTGGGGCCCCGGGCTCTCGGCTCCTCCAGGCCGGAGACCAGGTGGCTGCCATTTGTATTCCCGTCCTCCAGAACTCTACGGAGAGCGCTCGGGGAACAAAAGCTCCTGAAAGCAAACCCCAAGCAAACTCAGCCCAGCCCCTGGTAAGGGCGGTTCAAATCTGCCTGGGGCAAAGACACTTGAGAATCAATACAACAGTCCCCTCCCCCAGAATATCAACAAGAAATCCAGCCACGACCAAGTACACCTACCAAGGAGTGCAGTTTCAATACCAAGGAGAGCAGCAGAATTCCAGAGGAGGAAAAAGCAAAGCAAAGAACTCATGGCTTTCTCTCCATGATTCTTTAGTCTTGCAGTTACTTTAATTTTTTTTTCTTTTTCAATTATTTTTCTCTTCTTCTGCTAAAATTTTTGTAACATTTACCCTTTTCTTTTTTAATGATTTTTAATTAGTTTATCTAATATATTTTTTTCTTTTTTATACTTTTTCTTTATTCATTTTCTTTTTTTAACTGTTTCTATTCTTTTTTCTTTTTTTTTTTTTCCTTTCTGAAACTCTTTTTATCCCCTTTCTCTCCCCTCACTATTTGGGATCTCTTCTGATTTGGTTAAAGCATATTTTCCTGGGGCTGCTGTCACCCTTATAGTATTTTACTTGCTCCTTCACATACTCTTATCTGGACAAAATGACAAGGCGGAACAACTCACCACAAAAAAAAGAACAAAAGGCAGTACCAAAGGCTAGGGACCTAATCAATACAGACATTGGTAATATGTCAGATCTAGAGTACAGAATGACAGTTCTCAAGGTTCTGGCCGGGCTCGAAAAAGGCATGGAAGATATTAGAGAAACCCTCTTGAGAGATATAAAAGCCCTTTCTGGAGAATAAAAGAACTAAAATTGAACCAAGTTGAAATCAAAAAAAGCTATTAATGAGGTGCAATAAAAAATGGAGGCTCTCACTGCTGGGATAAATGAGGCAGAAGAAAGAATTAGCGATATAGAAGACCAAATGACAGAGAATAAAGAAGCTGAGCAAAAGAGGAACAAACAGCTACTGGACCAAGGGGAGAATTCGAGAGACAAGTGACCTCATAAGATGAAACAACATTAGAATAATTGGGATTCCAGAAGAAGAAGAAAGAGAGAGCAGAGCAGAAGGTATACTGGAAAGAATTATTGGGGAGAATTTCCCCAATATGGCAAAGGGAACGAGCATCAAAATTCAGGAGGTTCAGAGAACGCCCCTCAAAATCAATAAGAATAGGCCCACACCCCGTCACCTAATAGTAAAATTTACAAGTCTTAGTGACAAAGAGAAAATCCTGAAAGCAGCCCGGGAAAAGAAGTTTGTAACATACAATGGTAAAAATATTAGATTGGCAGCTGACTTATCCAAAGAAACCTGGCAGGCCAGAAAGGGCTGGCATGATATATTCAGAGCACTAAAAGAGAAAAACAAGCAGCCAAGAATACTATATCCAGCTAGGCTATCATTGAAAATAGAAGGAGAGATTAAAAGCTTCCAGGACAAACAAAAACTGAAAGAATTTGCAAACACCAAACCAGCTCTACAGGAAATATTGAAAGGGGTCCTCTAAGCAAAGAAAGAGCCTACAAGTGGTAGATCAGAAAGGAACAGAGACAATATACAGTGACAGTCACCTTACAGGCAATACAATGGCACTAAATTCATATCTCTCAATAGTTACCCTGAATGTTAATGGGCTAAATGCCCCAATCAAAAGACACAGGGTATCAGAATGGATAAAAAAACAAAACCCATCTATATGTTGCCTCCAAGAAACTCATTTTAAGCCCGAAGACACCTCCAGATTTAAAGGGGGGGCGGTGGAAAAGAATTTATTATGCTAATGGACATCAGAAGAAAGCAGGAGTGGCAATCCTTATATCAGATCAATTAGATTTTAAGCCAATAACTATAATAAGACATGAGGAAGGACACTATATCATACTCAAAGGATCTGTCCAACAAGAAGATCTAACAATTTTAAATGTCTATGCTCCCAACATGGGAGCAGCCAACTATATAAACCAATTAATAACAAAATCAAAGAAACACATCAACAATAATACAATAATAGTAGAGGACTTTAACACTCCCCTCACTGAAATGGACAGATTATCCAAGCAAAATATCAAAAAGGAAATAAAAGCCTTAAATGACACACTGGACCAGATGGACATCACAGATATATTCAGAACATTTCATCCCAAAGCAAAAGAATACCCATTCTTTTCTAGTGCACATGGAACATTCTCCAGAATAGATCATATACTCGGTCGTAAATTAGGTCTCAACCGGTATCAAAAGATTGGGATCATTCCCTGCATATTTTCAGACCACAATACTCTGAAGCTAGAACTCAATCACAAGAGGAAATTTGGAAAGAACCCAATTACATGGAGACTAAACAGCATCCTTCTAAAGAATGAATGGGTCAACCAGGAAATTAAAGAAGAATTGAAGAAAATCATGGAAACAAATGATGATGAAAACACAACAGTTCAAAATCTGTAGGACACAACAAAGGCAGTCCTGAGAGGAAAATATATAGTGGTACAAGCCTTTCTCAAGAAACAAGAAAGGTCTCAGGTACACAACCTAACCTTACACCTAAAGGAGCTGGATAAAGAACAAGAAAGAAACCTTAAACCCAGCAGGAGAATAGAAATCATAAGGATCAGACCAGAAATCAATGAAATAGAAACCAAAAAAACAATACAACAAATCAACGAAACTAGGAGCTGGTTCTTTGAAAGAATTAATTAGATTGATAAACCCCTGGCCAGACTTATCAAAAAGAAAATAGAAAGGACCCAAGTAAATAAAATCTTGAATGAAAGAGGAGAGATCACAACTAACACCAAAGAAATACAAACAATTAAAAGAACATACTATGAGCAACTCTACGCCAACAAATTTGACAATCTGGAAGAAATGGATGCATTCCTAGAAACATATAAACTACCACAACTAACCAGGAAGAAATAGAAAGCCTGAACAGACCCATAACCAGTGAGGAGATTGAAACATCAAAAATCTCCAAACAAACAAAGCCCAGCTTCCCGGGGGAATTCTACAAAACATTCAATGAAGAACTAATTCCTATTCTCCTGAAACTCTTCCAAAAAATAGAAATGGTAGGAAAACTTCCCAACTCATTTTGTGAGGCCAGCATCACCTTGATCCCAAACCAGACAAGGATCCCATTAAAAAAGAGAGCTATAGACCAATATCCTTGATGAACACAGATGCAAAAATGCTCACTGAAATATTAGCCAATAGGATTCAACAGTACATTAAAAGGATTATTCACCACGACCAAGTGGGATTTATTCCAGGGCTGCAAGGTTGGTTCAACATCTGCAAATCAATCAATGTGATACTAACACATCAATAAAAGAAAGAACAAGAATCATATGATACTCTCAATAGATGCTGAAAAAGCATTTGACAAAGTACAGCATCCCTTCCTGATCAAATGTCTTCAATGTGTAGAGATAGAGGGCACATATTATCAAAACCATCTATGAACAACCCACCGCAAATGTCATTCTCAATGGAGAAAAACTGAAAGCTTTTCCACTAAGGTCAGGAACACGGCAGGGATGTCCATTATCACCACTGCTATTCAACATAGTACTAGAAGTCCTAGTCTCAGCAATCAGACAACAAAAGGAAATTAAAGGCATCCAAATCAGCAAAGAAGAAGTCAAACTATCACTCTTCACAGATGATATGATACTATATGTGGAAAACCCAAAAGACTCCACTCCAAAACTGCTAGAACTTGTACAGGAATTCAGTAAAGTGTCAGGATATAAAATCAAAGCACAGAAATCAGTTGCATTTCTCTACACCAAAAACAAGACAGAAGAAAGAGAAATTAAGGAGTCCATCCCATTTACAATCGCACCCCAGACCATAAGATACCTAGGAATAAACCTAACCAAAGAGGCACAGAATCTATACTCAGAAAATTATAAAGTACTCATGAAAGAAATTGAGGAAGACACAAAAAATGGAAAAATGTTCCATGCTCCTGGATTGGAAGAATAAACATTGTGAAAATGTTTATGCTACCTAAAGCAATCTACACATTTAATGCAATTCCTATCAAAGTACCATCCATCTTTTTCAAAGAAATGGAACAAATAATGCTAAAATTTATATGGAACCGGAAAAGACCTCGAATAGCCAAAGGGATACTGAAAAAGAAAGCCAACGTTGGTGGCATCACAATTCCGGACTTCAAGCTCTATTACAAAGCTGTCATCATCAAGACAGCATGGTACTGGCACAAAAACAGACACATAGATCAATGGAACACAATAGAAAGCCCAGAAATAGACCCTCAACTCTATGGTCAACTAATCTTCGACAAAGCAGGAAAGAATGTCCAGTGGAAACAAGACAGCCTCTTCAATAAATGGTGTTGGGAAAATTGGACAGCCACATGCAGAAAATGAAATTGGACCATTTCCTTACACGACACACAAAAATAGACTCAAAATGGATGAAGGACCTCAATGTGAGAAAGGAATCCATCAAAATTCTTGAGGAGAACACAGGCAGCAACCTCTTTGACCTTAGCCGCAGCAACATCTTCCTAGGAACAATGCCAAAGACAAGGGAAGCAAGGGCAAAAATGAACTATTGGGACTTCATCAAGATCAAAAGCTTTTGCACAGCAAAGGAAACAGTTAACAAAACCAAAAGACAACTGACAGAATGGGAGAAGATATTTGCAAATGACATATCAGATAAAGGGCTAGTGTCCAGAATCTATAAAGAACTTATCAAACTCAACACCCAAAGAACAAATAATCCAATCAAGAAATGGGCAGAGGACATGAACAGACATTTCTGCAAAGAAGACATCCAGATGGCCAGCAGACACATGAATAAGTGCTCCATATCACTCGGCATCAGGGAAATACAAATCAAAACCACAATGAGATATCACCTCACACCAGTCAGAATGGCTAAAATTAACAAGTCAGGAAATGACAGATGCTGGCGAGGATGTGGAGAAAGGGGAACCCTCCTACACTGTTGGTGGGAATGCAAGCCGGTGCAGCCACTCTGGAAAACAGCATGGGGGTTCCTCAAAATGTTGAATATAGAACTGCCCTATGACCCAGCAATTGCACTACTGGGTATTTACCCTAAAGATATAAACGTAGTGATCTGAAGGGGCATGTGCACCCGAATGTTTATAGCAGCAATGTCCACAATAGCCAAACTATGGAAAGGACCCAGATATCCATCAACAGATGAATGGATCAAGAGGACGTGGTATATATACACAATGGAATACTATGCAGCCATCAAAAGAAATGAAATCTTGCCATTTGCGACATCGATGGAACTAGCGCGTATCATGCTTAGCGAAATAAGTCAATTGGAGAAAGACAACTATCATATGATCTCCCTGATGTGAGGAAGTGGTGATGCAACATGGGGGGTTAAGTGGGTAGGAGAAGAATAAATGAAATGAGATGGGATTGGGAGGGAGACAAACTATAAGTGACTCTTAATCTCACAAACGAAACTGAGGGTTTCTGGGGGGAGGGGGGTTGGGAGAAGGGGGGTAGGTTTATGGACATTGGGGAGGGTATGTGCTTTGGTGAGTGCTGTGAAGTGTGTAAACCTGGCGATTCACAGACCTGTACCCCGGGGGATAAAAATATATTATATGTTTATAAAAAATAAAAAATAAAAAAATTATTAAAGAAACATTTTTAATATTTATTTTTTCAGATTTAGATAGTATACGTTTCATTGGGAACTTGTCTAATCATAGGAATCCCTCAAATCCCATAGATTCCACTGTTTCATTGATTTTGCTGCCCTCCCCTGTGAAGCCATTGATGGGTGAGTGCTATGAAAATATGTAGCCTGCCTCAAATGGGCTCTGTATTTTCTTCTCTGATGTGTGTTACTGACCAGGCTCTTTGTACCTGGTTCCATTTTCTTGTTTAGTGATTATGTCTTGCCAAACCAAAGTAACCACGCATACATATGTATCACAGTAAGTCTTGACCTTGCCACTCAGAACTGGTAGCCTTGTTGGCTGAGAAACAAGCAAGAAAAGAATCTTAGGGAAGAAACTCCAGTTTTTCATTGGTTTCTGGACATCTGTGTTGGGGCAGCAGATGTCTGAGGTGGGTTTGGGGGTTTAGGGAAGCATTTACTTACACACATGATATACTGGGACCTCCAACAGTGTTCTGGGCTGTGCATTTACTATCTCCATTGTCAACAGTCTATTACAACCACTACTAAAAACACCATATTTTTAGCATCCTGTATGAAGGATGATACTTTACATGTATTTTGTGTTATCTTACTTAGTCCTCAGTGAACGTGATTCTTACGCTGTAGTGCTTATCAGAAACACCTGGAGGGCTTGTTAAACTACAGTTTACTGGGATCTACACATAGAAGACCATGGGAACTGGGGTGGGGCCCAGTATTTTCATTTTTGACAGGTTTGGTAGGTCTATGCGGGATAGGATGAAGAAGCAAGCACTGGATGGTGAGAAAGAGACTGGGCCAAAAAGGTTAGTAGAGACCCCCAGGTCCTAAGAGAAGAGGAGACTTGAGGAATTCTCAGTTTGTACCCTAGTGATGCACCCACAGCTTTAGACCAGTGATATTTATCTTTTATAAATGCCTGGAACGTAGAGTGCAGAAAGCTGGGGCTTCTCTGTCAGCCTGCAAGTTTTCAAATTCCTTTATAACATTGTGACTTCTGGCAGATCATTTAACTCTCTAAATCTCAATTTCCTCTTTGTCAAATTGGAATAATGAGAATATATACAGCATAAGATTTCTGTCACAATTAAATATATTAATGCACATAAAGTCTTGACACAGTACCAGTATTATGTCATCTGGACATACAGTAGATGTTCAGTAAAAATACCGAGGAATAAATGAAAAAAGAGAAGTATTTTCTCTCTCTTTTTCTCTCTATCAGATTCCAGTTTTGCTAGGAGAAGACCCAGCGTAGTGTCTCCTGTAGCGTATCTCCTTCTTTCATTGGACTTAACAGGAGGGTGTTCCCTGTCTTCTGTGCCTCTGTATGAAGTTCTCCGCCTCATCCAGTGATCAAGGTTACCGGAGAACATGCTTACCTCACCACAATGTGTTCCCCATGTGGTTGCCGATAAATGGCTAGTCCTGGCAAACTGGATGGGAATGGCAGGTAACGGTGACATTAAAGTATACATGGGAAAAGCGCTCATGTTCTCACTTAGGGAAGTCAGAGAGGGAACCACTTGTTCTGCACTGAAATTATACAAGAAGGCATGGTGACCTCTGGTTTACATCAGGGAAAGAATGTAAGCAGTTTCCTTGCACATGATTCTTGGGAAAATAGCCTTGGAGGAAATTATTTATGGAGTGATTTTATGTAGGGCTGTAAGACAAATTATACTACCAGCAAATGAGGTCAGAGGAGCAGGAAGGATTGATGGTAAAATGAGTGGCTTGCACAGGACAGCTTGCCTTAACCATACATGAACCTTGAAACAGCCGATGATACTTTTTAAAGTGCTAGGTTAAAAATGTGTCACTTTTTCTTGAAACCCCTGGAGCTAAACCTGGCATTTTACTTTGCATGTGTTTTATATTCATATATAGCAGTTTTTGAAGTATAACAGTAAAAATAGCATAACTAGACATTTTATTAAGAAGTGGGGCACATGGAGACTTTTTAGTATTGCTATGTAGTATTGGTCTGTTTTGAGGGTTTCCATTCAAATGCCTAGGAGGGCTAGGCAGGGAGTGATAAAGACTCTAGGAGGACAAAAGCAGGGAGACGAAAGGGAACAGTGACAGCTGTCTCGAAAGATATACATACACTCTATATACAAGGGGACTGCTCCTTCTTAGTGCTAGTCAATGAAGGTCTCAGAGTGGACAGATCTTTTGGCTTTTCGAAGAGACACTAGAAATCTAAAATTTTGTATGATGTGTAATGTTGCCTGATTGCTTAATAATGAATAAATTTAAAAATCAAATAAAGCCCACCCTTGAATCCTGCCTTCATTAAGTGACTTCTGTTTTATGCAGACATTGCACTACCTATGTTAGGATTCCCAAACCTACAGTCCTTTCCTCTGACTTTGTACATTGAAGCCAGGCCAGTCTTTCCACACACTGAGCAGCCAGCACCTTGTCCATTAGCACTTGTAGAGGGTGCTACAGCCAGCCTAGCTCTGTTTAGGGGAAGTCTTACAGACACTGGTTTTAAGATCAGACAGATCTGGAATTAAGGCCGGTCTCTACCACAGGACAAGCTTCCACACTCTTGTCTGAACCAGTAACTAGTAGCTAGTTTAAAACGTTATTGCAAAGATTAGATGGAATTATGTATTTAATGTCCTTAGCATAGTTTTTTTTTTAATGTTTTATTTATTTATTTGACAGAGAGAGAGAGACAGGGAGAGAGGAAACACAAGTAGGCTTCCCGCTGGGCAGGGATCCCAATGCAGGACTCCACTTCAGGACCCTGGGATCATGACCTGAGCCAAAGACAGACGCTTAACAGCTAAGCCACCCAGGCGCCCCACTTAGCATAATTCTAAGCACAGCAAATACTCAATAAACATGAACTGTTATTATTATTTCTACCAAAAATAAGTACTCCCACTAACTTTATTCCCTCATTTGACCCTTTCTCCCTCCTTCATTTCTGCATTACCCCAACTCTTGACCACTCAGATTTGCCCCAGGGTACATATCCTTTGGTTCAAGGTTCAGCTTCTCTATTTCACACCCCAGCACTCTGTTAGGCATGAATCCTCTTTTCTCATTATTCTTAATGAGTGACCCTAGACACTAGTGAAATTAAGAAGTACAGAATAATAGAATCTTTTATTTTTGGTGTCATTTGGGTCTTTAACATACATCAGTTTCAAATTTCTTGCCTAGAATTCTTTCATCTAAGGTCCCTTACAGAGTCATGCTTGCCTTGTTTGAATCCTCCCAGAGGTGGGCCACTCACTACCTGTTAAGGAACCTGTTCATTACAACGTTCTTTGTGATGTTCAACCCAAATCCACCTTCCTACAGATTGTAACCATTATCTCCAATTTTCCGTCTCTTTGGAGGAGAGTAAAATGTGGATAAAAGAAAGAGTATAGCGGGCTATCGGCATAGATGGCTTAAGTTCACTCCTCAAAATAGGCCATAATGAAAGTCAACACAAACTTTTATCTGAGTTACCGAGGTGTTCTATTCCTGACTCTGCAGAGTAATACAAATTACATATGTATATGAAATGCATATGTGAACTTGAAACTAGTATACATAAAAGAAAACTGTTTCATACAATATAGAGAATAGCATCTACCAAGTTTTGTTTATCTCTTTACACAGAATAACAACACAAATTGTTAATGTTAAGTAATTGTTATTTAATAAAAGTACTAAGTACAAACTGTATGTCTATATTTATCTCCTACTGTTTGCCGTCAAGTATAACGGTATGGCTGAGTGCTCTTTTCAGTAATATAGAAACCAATGTTTACCATATTCATGAAGGATCATTTGGCTGGTGTTTATCCCAAGCTAAGCTGTGGGCTACTTGCAAATCTAAAGATTTGAATAAATCATTATGACTTTGCATGCATTGACATAAGCTTGGAGGATGGCATTTATGTTCATAAATTAAGCTTAATCAACATTTATTGAGCACCCTCTACATATCAGGTAGTTTTTTTAAGCACTGGGAGTAAATGGGGAATAAAAATCTAGTTCCTTTCCCCCAAGATTTATGGTGTAAAGACACCTAACCTGATAATTTCACAATAATATGTAGATACCACAGTTGGAAGGAACGCATGGAACACATGAGAGTGGAGAGATAAAAGTTCAGCAAAACCTCTTTGAATGAGATGATATCTCATGTGAATCTTACAGGTTGAGTAGGAGTTAATAATGATACTCAAAGTTTATTGAGCATAAATTGTGTGCCAGGCAGTAATCTAAGTGCTTTTACATGTCTTGGCTCATGAAATGTCCATGTGAATGTTATGAAGTCAGTATTACTATCCATTTTACAGATGAGAGGCTCCCAGTACAGATGGTTAAATGGCTTCAGAAGTGTCACTCGACTAGTGAGCAGGCGAAGCAGAATCTCAACTTTAGCTGTCTGACACCAGGACTCATAGTCACCACAAGGCATCACCTTTATTTTTGGCAGATGAAGACATTTGGGAAGGTCATGCCTAGCAAAGGGAACAGCATGAGCAAAAACAGAGTAAGAGGAAAGGATCAGCAGGTACCACTAGATCATAAAGTATAAGGCAAGAAGGGACAGGAGACAATCAGGGGACTTAAGGAGTAGAAGGTTTTTGAGAAGGTGATCCTCCTCTGGCAATTTAGAAGATGAACCTAAGAATGGCAAGACTTCAGCAAGGAGCCCATTATAAGGTCTGTTTAATGGTCCAGAGAGGAGATGTTGGAGAGAAGATGAAAGGAGAGGGAACTCTTCAAATTGACTGGGTTGACTTTTCTGCCGGTTTGGTGGAATGACATCAAAGTCACATTTAATCTAACATTAGAAACAGAATGTGACATTTCTGGCAAATGCATGTTTGTGGAACAAATACCCTGTTCCACTGTTAGGCATTTTATATCAACGAAAAGAAAAAAAAATCTGTATAAGCTTTTACAAATTATCTTTTCCTCACAGGCTCATAAACTCTCTCACTGCAAATTCTCTAACTAGGGAGTTTTAGGGGCCTAACTCACTGATTAGGGAGAGAACAATGTGACGATGGGTTGAGCCACCTGCAGGAAGGAAATGAGACATTAGGAAATAGCTCATGAAGAACTGGACATGTTCCCAAGAGAATATGATTAACTTTTCACTGGAGAAAGGAAACTGTAAGAGAGTCATCTAGGTTCAATGTACCTGAGGTATGTCATGGTCCCTGGGGCAGACCCTCATTCTCCTGAGCACACAGCTAGACAACTTTCCCAGACTTCCCTGTAGTTAGTTCACCATGTGACTGAGTTACAGCTAATGAAATGTGCCTAGAAGGATTTTTACCACTTCTAGGTTTGAAGAAAAAAAAAAAAAGAAAGAAAGAAAGAAAAGAAAAAAAAATCCTCTCAGCCCTTTCCGGATGTTAGGCAAATGGGCATGGTGACCTTGGAAGACACATGTTGAGCAAAATGAAAAAAGCTTGAGTCCCTGAATCACCACTTGGAGGAGCCCAGCTTACCAGTCAAGCATTCTTTGCATTTTACCTGTGGAAGAAATAAGCTATCATGTTAAGCACCTAAGATCTGGGGATTTCTGTTAGAGCAGCTAGCACTGACTTAAAAAGAAAAAAGTCAATGACTGTATTAGTTATGTGTGTGCAGGGATCTTGAAAGGTCAGAAGCCCATCCGGATAAATCATACCCTGAGCTAAAAAGACAATCAAGAAACTGAACTCAGAAAATGTAGATGCTAAGAGCTAGTGAGATCATTCTGTCTTTCAGAGTCCAGAGTGCTCACCATTACACAATGGAACCCCTACTCATTCTGTCTTTCAAGCTTGAGTAAAACATTCTTCGACAGCATTCGAGCCCCTCACTCTACGGCTGTGGTTATAAAGCATTCTTCTGATAATCATTTGACTTTCATTGCGTAACAGAAAAACCAAGAGCTTTAGGGCATGAACCCCAGCTTTGCTGCACACCTGCTGAGTGAACTTGAGTTACTTCACCTCTTAGAATGTCAGTTCCCTCTTCTACAAAATGAGAATACTAAAAATACCTCAAAAATAAAAGACCTAGGAGGAGGAAGCAGATTTAAAGGTGTACAAAAGGAGGCAAGAGAGCATTTTAAAGACAACTCTAAGAGGAAACCCCAATGCACCCATTTACCTTGCCCTACTCTAGAGCTTTGGTTGTTCCCCAGGGGATATGACATCAATACAGAGACAGGAAAACAGAGACAGGAAACTGTAGTGGTGAGACAGTTGGGGGCAGTGGCTGAGCCCAGATTTCTGAGACTTTCGGTGTCTTACTAGCCAGGTAACTAGGACAGTTTTCTAAGCTTCAGCTTCCTTGCCTGCAAAACAGAGGCAATGACAGAGTGGAGATCATGCAGTCAGATACACTTTGGAATGTATAGCCAAGTGCAGGGCAGACGGTGGATGTTCAACAAATGTTAACTTTGCTTTTTCTTTTCTTCACATAAGGAAAAGCATGCTCCGAATAGCATGTTTAAGTGAGCATGGTCTGCAGGTCCAGAGCCTGGAAGTCCAGGCCCACCCTGATTTGCTCATTCTAGGCCGTATTTTAAATCCACTAACTTCAGCTTCCAGTTTTATGGCATAGAGAAAGATGACCAGCTCTCTCTGCCTTCTTTCCAGGTCCCTGTGAGGTTGAAACGGATTCTACTGGATAGCCCTTCCTTCAGAAGTTGAAAAGTGCTCCATTAAAAGTTAATTATTAGAGTGTTATTATCAGAGACATACATGTGACTTGTGGACCTTTCTTCTTCCCTTTCCCAATCCCCCTCAAATGTTTCCTTGTTCCAATTGCCTCGTGCCTTTCCCAGAAGCTTGTCACATATACCGGGGTTCCCTTTTGAGAAGGATGAGGCTGACATGAGTTGAAGAGAGCATATTCAGCCCACCCCAGTGACCCTCGGATTGGGTTTCTGGCAGGCAGTAATGGTCAGACTTGTCTTCAGTGTCATTAGGGTGGTTTACAGGATAGATTTGCAATCAGAAGTATTTAGGAGTAAATGCTGGTATTTCACATTACTAAGTGTGGGACCAACGGTAACTTGTATGTCAGTTCCCCCATAGCTAAAATAGGCACAGTAGTATGATTCCATAGGGTCACTACAAGGCTGAATTAGTCAATGATGATACTTGGCATGTTCTGAGCACTCAATGTATTGAGGGTTATTGTTATTAGTTTTCCTGGCTCTGGGTGCTCCATCTTCTAAGAGCCTTTGGGAAGAAACAGGGAAACATGCAGTAATTGCTGCTGGCATAGCTGGTACTTGTCATATTTAAACATTGCCTCTAATTCTGTGTTGAAATATAAACACTGAAAGCTGTTAGGTTTTGTTGTTGTTGTCTTGCTAAAATGATATATATCTTTGAGAAGCTTTTAAAGCCTCAAACTTCTCTTTCAGCCAAAGCCTGCCTCCACTTGAAATGATATTCTTTTATTCATTCACTTTGGCTTAACTGACAAGAATGGTCACACTTCATTTTACATTGGCTTTCCTCCCCTTCCTTCTCTGTGATGTCCTGCTATGTGCTGCAGACACAATGTTTTCAATACGGACTCCTCCGCCTGCACTCTTCCGTGCCTTGGCTCACTCTCCGCATACTATAGAGGCAAGGGTCTCGGAGTCACTGACAGGATGTGTGGGACCTTGCCGTATTAGAGCCTTATGTCTTCCAGGTCTTACTTTCCTCATCTGCAAATGAAGAGAAGGAACTAGCTTCTAAGATCCAGATTCTGGCATTTTAGAACTAAATTTATCTTGCATTTGCTCATTCATTCTTTCAGCGAATAAGTATTGATTTTATTCTATGCATAGGTTTCCTTGATAGTAATTAACTTGCTGTCATGTAATTATTTGCATCTCAGTGCTGAGGACATAGATATAAACTGACATGATTTCTGTCTTGAGAAGCTTGCAGTCTTGTACAGGGGTGCAAAAAGACAACTGCACTCTAATAATCTAATTACTGCAATGGAGACTTGTACACGATTCAGACCAGAGTATCAGAGAGGCTGTGGCCAGGAATGGGTGAGGGGGTTGTGTGGCCACTGACAGTAACTTAACTAAGCAAATGAGAGGCTTATTTAATTATTAACTCATGGTGCTCTTGCCCTCCAGAAGCTCACAGTCTAAGTTAGGATACAGACACACAAATGATCACAATTCTGTGTGTCAAGTTCTATAATAAAGGAACAGAACAAGGTCATCTACATACAGAGGAAGAGAAAATTAGTTTGGCTCAACCTACTATCCCTTTCAGGTGTGAAATTGTTTGATTAAAATAAACCTGGGGGAAATTAAACTAAGGAATATAGTTTTAAAATGATGGCAAAAATGTTTTAATTTATGTTATGACTATTTATTGTTTCTTATACACTAAACACTGTGCCAGACATGATTCAATAGTATATAAGATACTTCTCTGAACTTACGGCATAGGAGGGAAACCAACAAAAAATGAAACCTAAATTTAGAGCCAGATATTTAGAGCCAGAAGACCAGACTTGTTGCCCTAGGTTCTTTACTTATTAGCAGTTGTCACAAAGAAAACTACTTGGCCTCTTGAATTCATTCACCCTGGTGGGCAAAATGGGATAATAATGTACAAGGGAAAGTAGTATAAGAAATAAGATTTAAATAAACTAAAGTTTGTGAAAGCGCTTTGTGAGATGTTAAGGACTCTACACATGTTAGTGATCATCATAAATGAAAAAGAGGGAATTGGTTTTGCTCAACCTGAGATGAGAGAAAGCAATGATTCCCTAATACAGTGACTCATCTGTCCTCAGGGCTTACAGGTCCTGTATATCCTGAGGACTTCCAATCTCTTTTTCCTGATTAGTTGTTTTTTGTTTTGTTTTGTTTTCAGCTGCTGATCAACAACAACTGCTTTCTGGACTTACCCATGTGGCCATCTCCCTAGCACTTCAGACTGGCTTGGCATGGCCAAAATTAAATACAACATCATCTTCCTCCCCTCACTTCAGACTTTCTCCTGCTCCCATACTTCCCACCATAGTGAATAGTCCCCAAACCAGAACGTCCTCCTCTCTCAGCCCCCTATCCATTGATCATCAAGTCCTAGATACTTATCTGCTATCTTCACCTCTTACTTCAGACATCATCATCTCTCCTTGGACTAGTGCAATAGTTTCTTTGGTGGTTTCACTGCCTTGAGACTCTATGCTCTGCCCCTGCTCTTAGCTGTTCATCTTACTGTTCCTAGAGTGATCTCCCTGGAAGGATAACGTGATCGTGTCATTCTCACTCTTAAAAGGCTTCGTCGATTCCTCATGGCCTACTGGGTAATTCAAGCCATGAGGCAGAACCACAGTAATCTCCGTGGATCTGGACCCTGCCTTCCTTTCCAGCCTCAGTTTTTACCAATTCCTTATTTACCAAACTACTTAAAGTAAACTAATTACTCTTTTCTGTGCCTTTGCTCAAGATCTTCCATTGGCCCAACCAAGAAATCTCTCTTCTATTTGCTTGTCAATCACGATTAGTGAAGTCAAAGTTCATCTCAAATATCACTTCTTTATTTTATTTTTTTTTAAAGATTTTATTTATTTGACAGAGAGAGACACAGTGAGAGAGGAAACGCAAGCAGGGGGAGTGGAGAGGGAGAAGCAGGCTTCCTGCCAAGTGAAAGCCCAAAGCAGGGTCAATCCCAGGACCCTGGGATCATGTCCTAAGCTGAAGGCAGACACTTAATGACTGAGCCATGCAGGCGCCCCTCAAATATCACTTCTAAGAAGGAATTCTTGGGTTTCTTCTCTTACACCTGTCCACTATACACACAATATAGCGGTATATAAATCTAACATAGTCTCTGTCCCACTGTACTTCAATATATCTGAGCAGGGACTAGCTCTTACTCGTTTCCATACCCTAGCACACAGCTTGGGGCAGGTATACAATGGTTGTTTGGCAAAGTCTGAACTGTCTTTTAGTTCCTCTAAATACTAAGGAGGCCTCTTCTTAAGATATGTCTATATTTATATGCATCTAAAAAAAAAATTCTAGTAAGTATTTTCTATCAAAATAGCTTGATTTCTGAGACTTTCAAAATAACAGAGCTTTGGAATATTGAAGGGGGATAGAGGAGGGGGAGAAAAGAAATGAGATGAGGAGGAAGTGGAGAAAGAAGAGGGAGAAGAAGGGAGGGCAAGAAGAAGAGATGAACAAATTATCACGGAAACAGGTGAAAATACAAATGCCTGTAACATCTAGAAAATGTTTAAAAAACACTTTGTAAAGTGGGAATCCTGTACTAGGTATCTGAGCCCCACTAAGCAAACCCTTTGAAAAGATGCACTTTCACCTAGACCTAGAGTTTGAGTTCCCTCTAATGCCATAATAACAACTTATATTTATTTCAACACTTCATAAATCATTCCTTAGGAAGCCCTCCTGGTAATATCATCTCACCCAATTGTGTAGTGATGGGTTATCCTGTTCATCTGGCCACTGGCAGTGGCATCACTGGGTGTAGATCTACAAAAGAGTTGCTGAGAGACAATATTGTGTAGCATTTAGAAAAGCCAGCTGTTTTGTGAGCATAACTCATATCTCATCAATCTAGGACTAAAATAAGGATATACTTCTTTGTGCTGATTTTGTTGTGGTTGCTACTTTTGTTTGATCTCAATTTGAGATTAAAAAAAAAAAACTCATTAGTTTTATGGCTCTCTCCCCAGTTGTCCCCATGACTTCTGAAGTACCCAAATAGCAGTCTCTATGTGGCTACAGCAAAAGGAATCACAACACTAGGCTCTCTCCATTCATCTCTCTTCCTCTGGACTCCTCATCTAGACCCATGGAGTATGGTTAGATTCTAGATGAGGAAGAGTCCATAGAAACAGTCTCTATTGTCTATAGAAAACAACGAGCAAAATGAATTGCTATCACTGATTGAGGAAGATTATCTTTTGTTAGCTTTTATCTTGGCTGCGGATGCCAGTGTATAAACACGGCCGGTGTTACAAAAAGCAAGCCTACTTGTGGGACTTCTAGCAAATTATTAGCTACTGATGGCACTGATGACTTCAAAGAAGGCAAAAGACTCTCATGGAAACAAATGCTGATTGACTGTGACACAAAAAATAAAAAAGTAACTAAGATTAGTCTCACTAAGCTAATTGTCGTGGTATGGTGCATACATTAGTTTTCATTTTGTCACTTGTGTAGACAGATACCATTATGCTGGTCAGATACTTACTTGTATTTCAAGGATAACAGATATATAACTTGCTTTAGGATGAGTGTGATAAATTGTTGCCTGAGCATTGCTGGCATTATTCTTGATATGGTTCTTAGGCTTCACAAAGGCATTAAGGGAGATTGAAGTTAGACATTAAGAAACACAATCACTGGCAGTACTGGAGAAATCTCTATCTCTGTCAATATTGAAATGCTTCAGAAATTCTTACCTATCTGAGACAGATTAGGAACTTTCCTGGCAAAGAATGGATTATGCAACTTTCAAACATCTCCTCTGAGACAGGGATTTTATAATATTCTGGAAGATACTGATTTTATCCATCCATCCATCCATCCATCCATCCATCCGTTCGTGCACCCACCCATGATTTACTGAACTCTCACAAAACTGAAGAACTTGTGCTTTTATAGGTAATGAATATATGAACAAAGAAAGCCCTGCCCTCAAGGAACTCAGAGTCTGGCGGTGAGAAATGGACATATAAACCAAATCAGACATATAGGAGGAAGAGTTATGCAGGTAACTAAATGGGAGGAGGAGGGTACTCTAGGCAGGGAAGTAATAATGTATGCACGGAGATGTCAAAGCAAGAGAATATGACCCACTCCCGCTGCTCTGTAGCTGAACTCAGAGTCTTTATTATGGAGCTAAAAGAGGAGGGCTTGGGGACATTTGTAGGGATCAGATGATGGAGGCCCTTGTTTGTGGTGGCTCTGGCAGTGGGGCACCCAGCTCCCCTTCCAAGAGAGATCCTGCTACAAAGAGTATTAGCTGGTTGATAGCCTCCAGAGACCACACTTTGGGGTTCACATTGAGGTTTCATGTTCACAGAGATGCTCCCAGCCAGTGTCTGAGCCTGTCAGGGGTACCAAGAGCTGAGCCATTCCTGTGTCCAACAGAGGACTCCTCTAAAGAGCAATCGCTGCACTGGCGCTCCCCATGTGATCTGACCATGACTTTCTTGGAGCTGCACTGCAGTGTCCAGCACTTCCTTCTGTTTCTTGTTCGCAGATGTCCAGTCCTGATACTCTGCCTACCCCAGCTACTCTCTTCCCCTTATGCCTCAGAGGGGTTTTCTTCTACAAATTGATTGTACTTCTAATTCTGCCTTGGTGCCTGCTTCTTGGAGAGGTTGAAACTGAGAGTATGCTGTGTGACTTTGAACTGAAGACAATGAGAAGCAATGGAAGGGTTTTGCACGAGGACAGCAAGTGATAAAACCTTTGTTACAGAAAGATTCTTGCAGCTATAGTGTGGGGGACCGATATAGAAGAGTAAGACTTAAGGCAATGAGACTCATTAGGAGGAAGAAAAAAAATGAAGATTTTGAGTGGGGCAATAGTAGAGGACAGAGGAAGAAAGGACTTAGAAGAGAGAAACTGGGGTAGAAACAATGGGGCTTGATGATCCACTGGTTGCCAACTACAACAGAGAGGGGAAATGAAGGATGATGGGAGCATCTAAATTATTAAGCACAGCCATCTTCCTAATCTTGAGGAATTCTTGGGAGATGACTTGCTACTGGTTACTCCTCACATGAAATGTAGAAAAAGGAAGTTGGCAGCTGGCTATGCCCCTTCTGCCATACTCCCCTCCACCCCCCACCCCCACTGGAATGGACTCTGGAAAAAGACAGCACCGAAGAGTCCTCATCTGGGACTGAGCTGAAGGCTCAAAAACTGTGCCTCTATGGGGTTAGTTAACACTTGAGGGTTGGTAGGAAGAGATGTGTTTGAGGCAGGGCAGACATGTCAACCCCTCCAGCATAAGGTTGTAGGAAGCTATATTAGTTTCCTAGGGCTGCTACAATAAAGTACCTCCACAAGGGCTTAAAAGAGCAGATATACATTATCTCAGTGCTGTAGAGGCTAGAAGTCTGAAATCAAGATTTTGGCAGGGCCACCCTCCCCTCACTGATGACTCCAGGGAAAAACCTGTTCCTGATTTCTTCCTAGCCTCTGGCAACCTCTGGCAGTCCTTGGCCTTCCTTGGCTCGCGGCTGCATTGCCTCCATCTCTGTCTCTGTCATCACATGGTGTTATCCCTGTGTGGCTTCACATCATTTTCCCTCTGAGTGTGTCACTCTCTGGGTCTCTCCTCTTCGTATAAGAACACTAGTCATACTTCATTAAGTGTTCACCCGTATAACTTCTCATTAATTAATTATAGCAGCAAGGACCTTATTTCTAAATAGGGTTATATTCTGAGGTTGCAGAAAGACATGATTTGGGGGGAGGTCACTATTCAATTCAGTTCAGAAGTCCCAAATAGAAGCTTACCAAGACTCTCAACCCTTCACTCTCTCACCCTAAAACTTTAGTATTACCTTAGGTGATTGTGAAAACTACTTTTAACATCTGATTCTGGCTCTAATGTCTTCCCTACAGTACCCGTTTCAGCATATATGCCTTTGTAATTCTCTACAAAGCACAGGAGGGGTGGATACAATAGTCTGACCAGGGCTTACTATAGGTATCAGTGCAGGTGTTGTAAGATCGTCCCTTAGTCCATCTAGGATTTGTCTCAAGCCTTCATTCACTTCTTTTTCTCCAGTCTTTCCCAAGGCCTAGGGAAAAGGAGAGTGTTATGCTGAACTTCAAAATTTCCTTACTACTTTTTGGACATTTATTTCTTTCCTGGTTGTTAGAAGTTCGCCTTACTTGATCAAGCATTGGTATGACTATGTAATGGACAATTTTTAGACAATTTAGAGAACATCTGTCTTTTTTTTCTCCCAACAAACCTAAACATCAAGATTATTGTCTAGTTATAAACTTGAAAAAAATCAAAACTCAAAACAGCTGTGACCCATTGGTTCTTTGAGGAAGATACTAGTCCAGCGACCCTAGCATCCCCACCACCTTCTCCTTTGCCTCCATTTAGGTTCCAAGGGAGACAACTGCTCATCTTCCTTGACTGCCTTTCAAAGGATTCAGTTTTGGTTACCAACGCATAGGGGGAAGTTGGCTTGGGTACTTTAAGAAAGTTTTGGATTTTCTTAATAAAAGAGAGAGACGGCTGGCACCTCCTCCCTCCGCTTCCTTCTACCCTTCCTAGATTAAATAAAGATGGGTCCCTGCCTGCTGGAGCAGACATTGTGGAATACTGAGGCAGAGGCTAAAGTGATGTTATTGAACCCATGAACCATTGTCAATAGCATATATCTCCAACTTCTTAGATTATAGTACGGAAAATTAGAAGTGTGACAAATGAATCCTTAACAGTCCTCTTGCCAAAGCAATGCCAAAACCGATCCAATTGGTGAGGATTTCCAAGCCAAAAGGCATGACAACTACCTTGGCATCGCCCCTTTAACATATTCCCCACATTTTCGTCACTCAGAAATATGTGCTGTAGTCAAGACCTTGTCCTAAGATTTTCAAAATTTGATATGAATGTGGCCACAGAAGATAAGAATGAAGAAAGAATAAAGATAGGATAGGGTTGAATAGAATAATTGCTAAGTAAAATTTCAAGTTTTGAGTCACTAGAAGAATTGCATTTGCCTCTAGGACATTTTTTTTTTCATTTTGCTTTAAGATACGTTATCAAAATGGATCAGGCGTAACACTGGGACTCCCCAAGGTAAGTATTATATATTAAAAATGGGATAAATAAAAAAAAATAGACCCTTTAGTAGTGCAAATGTGAAACAGATGCCTACCCTTTGTCTCGGGACAGTATGAAGCCAACATTAATCTGAAGGCAGCTGTTACATTCGGAATCATAAATTGTTTCCCTAAACTGGAGTTGTGTTTAGAAGTGGCTTACCTTTTTTTTTTTTTACTTGTTCTTATTGAATTCTTGCAGCAGATTATGATGAGCAGAGAGGAGAAGCAGAAAACCTTGAGCAGACCTGAAGAGGTATGGTCTTGTGGTCAAAATGCAGCACAGAGCTGGAGAGAGGGCCTTCGTGTCAACTCTGGCCCTAGCCCCGTCCCAAATCCCAGGAGTGGAATTTTTAGAACTATAGGAGAGAGCACTGCTGGCAGACATCTAGACAGTGTGATAAGGAATATCTTCAAGAGTAACAATCAGGAAGATCCTGTGGCTTGCTTTAAGGAGAGAAAGAACACAATGGTTACCACTGCTTCCACTGTGGCAAGAAGACTGGTTCAGGAACACAAGTCCGTGTGAAGCTCAGGAGCTCCCAGATATAATGGTGAGCACTTTGCAGGCTATAATGGGATCTGATTCTAGAGTCTTATAATTTGGGATATTACTATAGACATGACCTGGCATCTTGTTGCAGGGGGACACCTACTACAATACTGTTTAGAATACATCAATGATAACCAATGATACTTTAGAAACCTCTAGGGGTCGAACACAATGCCGGTATCAAAGTTTTATGCTTCCACACACACTTTGCCGATGTAACTTTGCACTGCCCTCTCTCTAGATAAGTCAGCAGCCAGCCAACTCTTAGATATAGAGAGGGCTCAGCCCAAATCAGGAAAGTCATGTACTCAATCCCCGATGACCCTGGCCCATCATAAACACTTACTGTTCCACGCCGCCGAGATTTAGAGGTTATGTGTTAGGCAGTGCTATCGTGGCAACTGATAACTTTTATTCTTTAAGATGAATAATACTGGCACTACCACGGAGTATTTCTGAGTCTTCTTTTGTATTTGTTAATCTATAAAATAGGCATACCCAAACCTTCTGGACCAATGTGTTTTAAATATTAAAAGCAGTAACTCAGCATGTAAGGTATTATTTCTAGAAACACTAGACATTGAATATGGTAATTTTAAGATCTCATTACAGTATAGACACCTGTGTCTCTGTCCCAAGAATCATGTTCCAATAAATATTTCTGCGTCCAAAGCCTTGTGAAGATGGGTACATGTGGGGTGTCCTTCAGTGTGCTCCAAGCTTCAGAGCTCCCTCTGATAAAGAGTCTTTCAAAGGGAATTCTAGAGCAAATCGGGTGTTTGTAGCATTGACTGTGTAGATGGGTCAGACAAAGAAGGCAGGAGGTAGAACACCACCTCCATGCTATTCAGTTGGATAGGACTTTATGGAAAAGGTGGGAAAGCAGAGAATGGAAGTAGCATAAGCTTAAGAACTGAGGAGCACTGAGTCAAAATCTGAGCTCCTGCATTATGTAGCAATGTGACTTTAAAGGGTAATCTAATCCCAGTGAACCTTGGTTTTCTCCCTGATAAATGGGAATGGAAATAAGCACCTTGCAGTATTGCTGAAAACATTAAAGGAAATACATGCATGTAAATGTCTGGAACAGAGTAGGTATTCTTGGCAACTGGACTTGAAAAATTTGACCTTTTTACTGGGTCTTGGGGCCCAAGTACTTGGGGAGCAGGGAGCCAACTGACATCACTGATGATTTCAGGTGTTGGGGAGGCAGAGGAAATTTGGAAAAAGAAAGCAGCAAAGAAGTTAGTCTCTTTTATGCTTCCGTTTAAATGCATTAGAACTTTTTTTTTCCCTTTGCCTTGCATTACACTATATTTAAATATGAGTTGGCTCAGAACCAAAGCAGAATTTATTTTTAAATGTCCAGAACACTCAGATGACTGGTATTCTGTATATCAGCATGACATTGCCAAACACATGAAAACCTTACATTCAGTTATCAGTTTTACAGGAATACCAGTCACGATGTTGCAGCCTGACCCTGCTTTAAGTGACTTTGTAGCTTTGACTCTAAATTTTAAATATGACACTTTATATCTCCAGAGTACTCCATAACTTAGAAAACACTTTCTCAGATATTATTTCATTTTTGACCTTCTCAGCAACTCAATGGACTAGCAATTCATATCCTGAGCTTGAAGATGAGGAAACCAGCTTGGAGTGGTTAAATGAAGAGCCCAAAGTCACAGAATTATTGGATGGGGAGCTAACGTGCGAAGTTGATAAAAAGGTGAGGCATTCAATGAGACATTTTATATGCGAGGTGCAACGCTAGGCTCTTTACAATTTTTCTAATTACCACAAAACCTTCTGTGGCCATCCAACTGGGTACTTCCTCAATAGGTGCTGGCCCACCCTCCTGCCTTGCTTATTTGTTCATCTCTAAGTGTTGGGATATGCCCGAGGAAGAATAACTCCAGCCCAGGCCTTAAAGGATAACCTATGGGTAGTTTAAACTAGACATGACAACCGCATTCTCCTTTGTAGGTGTGGAGATGGGCATATGATCTAGTTTGGCCGAGGAGATGAAAGAGAAGTTTGCTGGAAATTTCTGGAAAAGACCCTTCCCCCACTCTGCCCTACTAAAATAAAATAAGAGCAAGAGATGCACAAGGAGAACACCCAATCCCTTCTTTCCTGCTTTGGCTATTATAGTTAGGTGACGATCTGTTGTTCACCATGAAGAAAAAGCAAAGCAAAGCAAAACAAAAGACAGGCTGACCCCAAGCCCTGATATCCTCGAATGGCTTGATGAACCAAGGTGGAAAAGCCTGCTTTCGGATCTAAGTGAACTATTTAAAGGATCTTACTACTGAAGTCAGGTTTAGTCACATGTTCTAGCATGTGCTTTTGAAATCATCCCAGATGATACACTTCATGACTAGGTATTGTGGTCACTCTTTTGCAGATGACCGAGATGAGGAATGGAAAATTTAAGAAGTCCAAGGCCCCAAAGGTAGAAGACTTCCGATTTAGGATGTAAACTTTTGTGTGTCTGATATTGAAATTTCTGATCTTCTAAGATATGCTACAGTGCTGCTTACCCGCCCACAGGTACCTCCCATTTCCCATCAGTCTGTACAGCGCAAGAGCAGGTGGACAAGGAATAGTCTGACATGCGTGTCTCCAGGAACATTAGTGGATGTTTCCTGCAAAGCTTAAGAGCGGGCCAGGAAATAAAATCACCTGCTTCACACTCTGGCCCATAATGGCCCTCTCTGTGTTGTGCATCTCAGTACTAGAAAAAGCAAACCTGGAGAGTTGGGAAGACAAGAGGGCTAGGAGGTAAAAGTTCTGACTTCAAGTTCTGGCTTTACTGTTTTGTAAGAGTGTCACTTTAGGCAAATCCCTTGATCCCTCTGAGACTCAGTTTTTTCATCCATCAAATGAGAATAACAACCTCTGGCCTATTTCCTTCTGGGGTTATGGTGAAGATGACAAGAGAAGAGGCATGTAGAAACCTATTACTACTGCAGAGGATAAAAAAAAATTCTTATTACTAGAGAAGATGTCCTCGGGGCAAACACATTCTCCTCATGATCTACCATAGAGACTAAGGATACTAATGGTCCTTAACATGAGCATTACAATAATGTTATTGCTTTTGATGAATTTATAATTTGTAGGTTGTAAATTCAAACATTCTCCCTTCTGAATGCCATCCTGAAGGTTAATGAATGAAATACATGATTTTCAAATCCCAACGGTTGGTGTTAATTGGAAGCAAACACGCACCTTCAGGTTTGATCTCTCATAACAAAGACAGTCAGATAACTTAACCTCAAAGCAATTCATTACCACACCACTCACAGCTCTTGGAAGACGGTAGACATTTCAAAGGCTTTGTGGAGATGTGTGTGTATCCACCCCCCACCCCCGCCTCCTTCTCTTCACAAGAGTAGTAAACTAGCAGGAAGAAAGAGAAAGAGGGAAACTTAAGAGAACTTGATGGATGATTTTTAAATAACCTGAAAATAATAAATCCATGGGATTCAACTGGAAACAACCCAAGAGTCTAATGGCTGCCGGTACTTGCTAGTGCTCCATGATATAATATTTTGCAACCTTCAAAAACATGACCTGGAAGACTACTTGAAGGAAGAGGACACTACACAGGTGCCCTGTGTAGACAGGTTAAGAGGTAATGGTGAAATGGAATGTATGAGCTGCACGATTCCAAAGTAATAAAATGTGTCTCTCACACATGAACACGCACAACCAGCTAGAAGGAACTATATAATTTGCCTTCCTGACTGAGAGAGGCCTCTATTTTTTCTTTTAATTAAAATGTTGGATTCACCTCCTTTCCCCCCAAAGTTATAGATTAAGGACATAATTCTCAATTTTTAAAATAGTGCCCACTGATTGTGTGCCTTACTATATGCAGGCGGGGTGTAGATCACTTTGTAGGTTTCCATTTAGTGCTCCCAACAACCTTGTAAGGCAAGGACCATTATCACTCCCAAATAATTCGGATGGGGAAATTGAGAATCACAGAGAGTAGAGGGGTTATCTTGATTTTCCCAACTGGTAAATGATGCAGCCTGGAGCAGAAATGTGGTTAGCTAGTTCTCTGACCAATTAAAATTGTGTCCTCTTGGCTAGGAAATTAAATAAGCCTCATAGGAGAATGGGGAGAGTAAGAGGCTTTACTTTGCTTTCTGGTTTTCTTCTATGAAATGAAACTGATATAAATGCCACCGGGCCAAGAGTACTTGACCTTGTGAATGTTTTCTAACTCTTGCCTCTTCCGCACTTCTCTGGAGACAACTCTTCATTTGGAAACTCCCCATCTCTTAGCAGATAATTCTGGCCACATCCTTAATAGTGGGCTCTCTGCTTTCAGCCTAGTCTTCCTTCAGTCTGTCCTTCACAGTGACCTTCTGAATACACAAATCCCATCACTTCATGACTCTACTTGAAGTGCGGCCAGAGCTTGTCCTTCAGGATGGAGCCTGCTGACCCAGCACACAGTGCAGGACCTGAGCACCCTGCCCTGGCTCCTTCTCCATCCCTCCTCCTGTTTCTTTCTCTTGCACCAAGAGAAACCAAGTGCAAGTCCCAAGTTCTATAAAATAACAAATTTAGTAGGTTATGGTCAATGTCTAAAAAAAAAAAAAAAAAAAACATGAACACAAGAGGAAATAGAGTTCATCACAGATAGTAAGAGTAAGCATGGTTTCATTAAAAATTTGTCTTCATTTTATTTTCACATACAAAATCTGAGTCTGGCTGTAACATCTATATCTTATATAGATTACATCTATATCTTACATATACAGATCAGCTTACACAGAAGCTGATGAGGCTTCATTACATCACACTTCCTATAATTCTCCAAACATCCTAAGTTGTGTCTCCTTCTGGGTCTGGCCTTTGTTCTCTCCACCTCTGACTTATCCATTGAGCACAATGGGTATAGTGTCTAGGAACCATGATACTTTTAGGGGCTAACAAACATGTTTTAATTAAAAGAAAAAAAATTAGAAGAAATGAACATAATTCAACCTAAGTTATATTTGTCTTCTTCCCAATGCAGCTATAAAATGTAAGAGAGTGTGTATGCATGTGTGTGTTTTATATCAGACAAGAACAATGAAAGCAAAAGTGCAATGGTGCCCAGGGACCATTAAAGATATAATCCTACTTTGGTTCTCCCCTCTTCCTGAAGACCCATGGTCCACATGGAGAAGTCTTGCTTGTTTTTAAAAATCTTGCCCAAACATCTTCCTTCCTGACAGCCTTCTTCTAGCATTTTAATTAATGTATTTATTCATTTCTGTATCTACTTATCTCTTTCAATGACAGATTCCAACAGAGAATAGAATAATCCCCGCCAAGAATTAAGAACATTTATTGTGTGCCAAATACAGTGGTAAGTGCTTTACCACATTTGTTCTGTCTTAGCCTCACACTACAGGGTAGACATTGTTATTATCTTCCTCATTTTACATTTGAGAATACGGAGACTAAGAGAGATTGAAGGGTCCCTGTTTGTAAGTGGTAGAGTGAGGACTGAAACCCAGGCCTGCTCTCTGGAGCCTGGGGTGGCTCTGATGGGCTATGGTAGAGGAAAGGGAACCCCTCCACTGGCTTCATGACTCCAGCTGGAGGGATGCCAATTGGTATCACACCTTTGGAATTTTTCATATCTTATGCCTGCCCCTGGGTAGGGGAGTGACCGTGGAAGGCTGGCTCAGCCACTCTCCTCATCCTCCTCTTCCCTTTCAACCCACCTGCCCACAGAGAGCATGTTCTCCAGTCTGCCCCTTACCATTCAAGAAGCCTGGAAGCCTGCAGCACCTCTTTTGCATGTCTATCTTGAGATTCAGCAAGTCGTGTCTATAACCTCCCGTTCGGTTACAAAGCTTCCACTTCAGCTGGTCTCTCACTTACTTCCACATGTGGGCACAGGAGAGTGCTGATAGCTATTTGGGCCCCTTAAAATATCAACATGCTCCCAATCATAAGGCACAAAGACAACTCAGAGGAGGGTGTGATGAGCTGTCTTCAAGTGGGTAGAGAAGTCATTTTGGAGAAGGAGAATTCTGAGCTGAGTTTTTTAATACTGATTTCTTTGTAGCAAAAAATAAGCACTTGTTTGAGAGGAAGAGGCTCACAGTTCCACAGCATTTTGAAGGCATCCTGATCTGCAGGTGGGCAATGACTAACTGAATAAACACCATTCTTGATGGTAGTAAATCTGTTCATTTAAATTGGTTACCTGCTAGCTCATATTCAGTGGGCTAACCGTTTACATGCCTAATTTCATTTAATCTTCACAGTATCTTCTCAAGGTGGTAAATATCCTTACCTCTTTTATTACAGATGGATAAAATAAGTTTCAGAGATGTTAAGTTGACCGCCCAAATCATCAGAGCTACTTGGCGGTAAATAATTTTAATGGTAAAATGTGTGTGTTTTATATCAGACAAGAACAATGAAAGCAAAAGTGCAATGGTGCCCAGGGACCATTAAAGATATAATCCTACTTTGGTTCTCCCCTCTTCCTGAAGACCCATGGTCCACATGGAGAAGTCTTGCTTGTTTTTAAAAATCTTGCCCAAACATCTTCCTTCCTGACAGCCTTCTTCTAGCATTTTAATTAATGTATTTATTCATTTCTGTATCTACTTATCTCTTTCAATGACAGATTCCAACAGAGAATAGAATAATCCCCGCCAAGAATTAAGAACATTTATTGTGTGCCAAATACAGTGGTAAGTGCTTTACCACATTTG
>NC_081557.1:55376507-55498796 GCF_022355385.1 Mustela nigripes
ATTTTCTGACCTTTCCCCCCAATGCTCTTTCCACTTCCCTGCCTATGACTGAATCCCCATGGCAGGGTGGGGCAGGAGATTTCTTGTTTCCTGTCATTCATATCTAAGTAGAGAGATCAGGTCCTTCTGGAAAGGACAGGCCTGAAGAATTATTTCATTCTGGCCAGGAGAGTATTTGGCAAAAATATTAATATAGTTAGGCTCTACCACATCAGAGATTAAAATCAGTGCATGATTTTAGTTTATGCACTGCCCCAGCAGATATTTTGTGCTAAAGATCATCTATCCTTAAAACAAGCAATAATAATAATGATAATAGTAATCGTAATAAAAATTTTAGTTTTGATGGAATTTGAATTATTCAGGTAAGCAAACATTTCTTTTAAGAGGAACAACTCCAAGATGCTACCTATGTCAGGAGCACACACTGATTGCCTGTTGAGTGGCATGCAGCAGTGCGAAGGGAGTGACAGAGGCACTATGATAGGGCACAGCATGGCATCAGTGAGAGAAAGGATGTTTTTGGCAAAGGAATGTGGGGCTTTCTCAGGACTTTGAGTGCTTAAGAATGTTTGGGGACAGAGGATTTTAAAAAACTGCCAGAAACTATGTTTTATGATTCCCCTGAATATTTATGAGTTAAGCAAAAATTAAATTTTTTCTTTTTTAAAATTATTTTTATTTATTTTTAAAGACTTTATTTATTTATTTTAGCGAGAGGGAAAAAAAGAGGGAGCAAGTGCAGGGGGAGGGGAAGAGGGATAGAGAGAATCTCAAGCAGGCTTCACACCCAGGGCAGAGCCTGATGTGGGGTTCAGTATCACGACCCTGAGATCATGACCTGAGCAGAAACCAAGAGTTGGTTTAAACTGACTGAGCCACCCAAGAAGCCCACAAATATTGGAATTTCTGTTCAGGATGAGCTTCTTTACACATTATGACACTCTAGTACCGAGCTTGATATTCTGTTTTACATAGAACCTCAAGAAGAGGAACAAAAATAACATTTCTTTAAGACTCTTATCTCAGTTTTGAACTAGTTTGTAATGATGCCCCTTAATGAACCATGCTTCCCAGTGCACATACTCTTGTATGGTTCCCTCCCTTTAAATCTAGGCTGGACCTACATCTTGTCATCAGTAGGACCCAGGAGAAGTGTCACTCTGCAATATTTTAAGTCAAGATTAAGTAAGAAGTATTGCCTGGATATCTTGGAATACTCATTTTTATGAAGCTTTCTACAACCCACATTTAATCTTTATCACATCCTTAAGAATTAACAAATTAAGTGTGATATAGTTAAAGTCTTAGAAATCATGTATACAATGAGGAACAAAGATCCTCAGAGAGTTCATGGTTGATTCCATCATACCATCTCTCCTAGGTCAAGTTCTAGTCTCTCATCAAAGCTAGGTAGGATCTTGAAAACCCATACTTCAAATTGTACACAACTAGTTGGTGTTCTACCTAACCCTGGACTCTTCTCCTTCTAGTCCATTAGCATGTCATTACTCACTACTAGACATATTACCTTAAAATCCCATTAAATCTTGTCTTCCCTGTCAAGAGACAAAAGTGATATATCAGATTAATGAATCTATAAACTTCAAAAGAAACAAGTGAAATCGAAAGGGGCTGACTAAGAACTACTATAATGTCATGAGGTTATCAGTGAGGTTACAGTGGAAATCATTCAATATGAGAACTAGAAGACTAGGAGACAGAGTGCAATGTCTGAATTTGATGCTACAGAGTAGAAAAATCCTGGTGATGACTGGGTCTGGATCCAGAGGGTAGGCAAGTAATAATGGCTGAGATTGCATGAAACAAAAGCATTGCAATTTGGAACATTTAGAAGGTGAGTTAACAGGATGTTGTGTGGTTGATCCACAAAACTTAAGTCTTCGTAAAAATAAAACTTACAAGAATTTGGGTATAAAATAAGATTATGAATCAAGTACCAGGTATTTATAAGGAATGAGGGGAAATGATCAGGAAGGTGGTAAATAATCTTAGAAGACATCCAAGATGGTAAAGTAGAATTCACTTTCAAAGACAGTGAAGTGGTCATTTAGAAGAAGCTCTGGGGAATTAGAATTTGAACCTCTATACCCTGGCCTGTGGTTAGTGGTATATTCATTCATTTGTCCTGAAGTTCCCTTGAGTTCACTTTACATAAAGAACTGGATTGAGATGTGGGAGGAAAAAGCCTTCACTGAATGGTGTCCTTAGGAGGAAACTTCCCAAGGGGATACAACAGTCCCTCAGAATCAGACCCTACAGAGCAGTGCTTACAGTAAATAGATGGGTTTTTTCACACAAAATAGTTTTTCATTACCACTTTTTGATCACGATTATGGGAATTCAATTTCATAATCATTGTTTACATGGAAAGAAAAATCAAGAACCATTTAGGGAAAACAAAGTAATTGCTAATATTGCCAAGTCATTGATTCTTGGTATTATTAGTAGCAAGTCAAGGTGGCCATCTCGTGATTTTGTTCTTTGTCCTAATTTCCTGTCAATTTTGTTGACATTTAAGTCTTTAGTATTTCTGCCTTCAGAGGACAAATAATGGAAAAGAAACAGGGAGTGAAGAAATAATGCTACTGTGGCTGGTCTAGTCTTTCTGTTATATATTCCTTTCAGATCTCTCATCTAATTTGTTTCTCATAACATGCTTGAAACTTCATAACAAGAATGAGTCATTTTGTGGGATTGTTGAAACACAAGCTATAAGACCACAGCCCAAGAGATTTTGCTTCAGTCTGGGGGGAGGGCAAATAGTCTGCATTTCTAACAAGTTCTCTGTTTGTTTGTTTTGATGCTGCTAGTAAAGGAACCTCACTTTGAATATGACTGATATATAGAATTCAGGGGTTCTGGGTTTGATTCCTGGGACGAATATAGTTACAGCCTTGAGCAAGTTACTAAACTCTCTGATGTAGTTTCTTTATTCATAGAAGAGGACTATAAACAATATCTTCCTCTAGAGATAGCTGCAATGATTAAGGGAATTAATACATGTGAAATATTTTTGTAAACCCAAAGACTATAAAATATTAGTTTATACTCCCCATTTTATTTATTTATTTTCAGGGAGGGAGAAATGGAGAGAAATGGTAGGGAGGGGTAAAGGGAGGGGAGAAGGAGAATCTTTTTTTGTTTATTTTTATTAACACACAATGTATCATTTCTTTCAGGGGTACAGGTCTGTGATTCATCAGTCTTTTTTTTTTTTAAGATTTCATTTATTTATTTGACAGAGAGAGATCACAAGTAGGCAGAGAGACAGGCAGGGGGCAGGGGAAGCAGGCCCCCTGCTGAGCAGAGAGCCCAATGTGGGGCTTGATCCCAAAACCCTGAGATCATGACCTGGGCCGAAGGCAGAGGCTTAACCTACTGAGCCACCCAGGTGCCCCTGTGATTCATCAGTCTTACACAACTCACAGTACTCACTATACCATGATATCCTCCCCAATGTTCGTCACCCAGACACCCCATGCCTCCCAGACCCCACCCCTTCAGGAGAAGTGTAATCTTAAGCAGGCTCTACACCCAGTATAGAGCCCAATGCAGGGCTTGATCCTACAACCCTGAGATCATGACTTGAGCTGAAATCAAGAGTTGGATGCTTAATAGACAGATCCACCCAGGTACACCATCACTATATATATATTTTAAAGATTTCATTTATTTATTTGACAGAGAGAGATCACAAGTAGGTGGGGGTGGATAGCAGGCTCCCTGCTGAGCAGAGAGCCTGATGTGGGGCTCAATCCCAGGACCCCGAGATCATGACCTGAGCTGAAGACAGAGGGTTAACCCACTGAGCCACCCAGGTGACCCACCATCACGGTATTTTAGTTAATTCAATATATCCAAAGTGTTATGTCAACATGTAGTCAAATAAAAATTATTTTTAAGATATTATTTTGGGAGGGGGAGGGGCAAAGATGGCAGGGGGTAGGGGACCCTATTTCAACTGGTTGCCTGAATTGAGAAGGTTATCTACCAGACCATTCTGAACACCCACAAAATCAGCCTGATATGCAAGAGGATATATCCAGATCTTTACAAACAGAGTATCTCCGGTGGTTGGTTTTGAGGTATGAAGCAGGAAGCCATGATTCTGCAGGCAGATATTGGAAGATAAATGGAAGGGGAAGGGAGCCTCCAGGATCCTGTGCTGCTGGAGTGCAAAAGCCTCCCACGCTGGAGACCAGGCCCAGATTTACAGAGTAGTAGCAATGGGGAAAGGACTTTAGGGCAGCCCCACAGACTGAAACCTGGAGCTGTGGGGGAGTTCATGTGTGAACTGGGGGCAGCTAGCAGTTTTAGAAGCACAAAGGGCAGAGATGTGTCTGGACCTGGAAGCAATGGCTGGGAGTACTGCTGTGGGGTGCACAATCCAGGATTCTGCGGTTTGTGGCAGCATAGACAGAAGTGGGGACAGTGTGGTCTGGAGAGCTCACTGAAGGGCAGACTGTGATCTCTCTCTTCTGCGACAGAGGTATAGATACTGTCACGTGTGCTCTGACTCTAGAGACAGTGGGGGTGGACACAGAAAGCCATCAGAGAACAAAAGGCCCCCCCAAACAGATTTTCACTAAACCCATCCACCACCAGAGAGGGCAGGGCAACGCTGCCCAGACAGGGTTGCCTAACTAACAGTGGGACAGGCCCCTGCCCCAGAGGACAGGCTGGAAGAAAAGGAGGCTGACAACACTAAGGTCCCCATAAAACAGGTGCATCTTGCTTGTGTTGTATCAATAATTTGGACTCTGTACATTCCCTCAACCACCCCTTAACAGAATAACTAAAAGGAGAAGTTATTATTTTTTAATGAAGTTAAGAAATATTAAGGCTCCCTTCCCTTCCATTTATCTTCCAATATCTGCCTGAAGAATCATGGCTCCCTGCTTTATACCTCAAAACCAACCACTGGAGATATTCCATTTGTAGAGATCTGGATATATTCACTTACGTATCAGGCTGATTTTGTGGGTGTTTGGAGTGGTTTGGTAGATAACCATCTCAATTCAGGGGACTGGCTGAAATAGGAAAAACTCAGAGACTGTGACCTCTACCACAGAACTAATAGACATGGATATAAACAAGATGTTAGAGACAGACTTAGGGAACAGTTATGTAGACCATAGCTAAGATGGACAAAACTATTAATGGCAACACAGATTCTCTAAGGATAAAAATGAAAGCTGGTTTGGCAGAACTTAAAAATGCTATCAATGAAATCCAATCTAATCTAGATACTTTAACGGCTAGGGTAAATGAGGCAGAAGAATGAATTAGTGGTCAAACTGACAGAAAAGAAGGAATAGGAGGAGGCCTGGAACAAACAGTTTAAAATCCATGAAAACGGAATTAGAGAAATAAATGATGCCATGAAACATCCCAATGTCTGAATTAGTGGGATCCCTGAGGGGGTGGAGAGAGTGAGGACTAGAAGATCATTTGAGTAAATCCTAGCTGAGAACTTCCCTAATCAGGGGAAGGAAACAAATATTTGTGTCCTAGAGGCAGAGAGGACCCCTCCTAAAATCAAGGAGAACAGATCAATGCCCCAGCATATAATAGTAAAACTCAAAAATCTTGGAACCAAGGAAACCATCTTAAGGACAGTTGGGGGAAGAGATTCCTTAGGTACAGAGGAAGGAATATCAGAATAATGTCAGACCTGTCCACAGAGACCTGGCAAGCCAAGAAGGGCTGGCAAGACATATTCAGGGTACTAAATGAGAAGAACATGCAGCCAAGAATACTTTATCCAGCAAGGTTGTCATTCAGATTGGATGGAGAGATAAGGAGCTTCCAGGACTGGCAGAAACTGAAAGAATATGTGACCACTAAGCTGTCACTGCAAGAAATATTAAGAGGGGGTTCTATAAAAGGAGAAAGACCCCAAGAGTGATACAGAACAGAAATAAACAGAGACAACCTATAGAAACAAGGACTTCACAGGCAACATGATAACAGTAAAATCATATCTTTCAATAATCACTCTCAACATGAATGGCCTAAATGCTCCCATAAAATGGCATAGGGCTGCAGATTGGATGAAAAGACAGGACCCATCCATATGCTGTCTACAAGGGACTCATTTGACCTAAAGATACATCCAGACTAAAAGTGAAGGGATGGAGAACAATCTTTCGTGCCAAAGGACCTCAAAAGAAAGCTGGGGTAGCAATTCTCATATCAGACAAATTAGATTTTAAGTTAAAGACTGTAGTTAGAGATATAGAAGGACACTGTATCATTCTTTTTTTTTTAATTTTTTTTTAAGATTTTATTTATTTATTTGACAGAGAGAGATTACAAGTAGGCAGAGAGGCAGGCAGAGAGAGAGAGAGGAGGAAGCAGGTTCCCTGCTGAGCAGAGAGCCCGATGCGGGACTCGATCCCAGGACCCTGAGATCATGACCTGAGCCGAAGGCAGTGGCTTAACCCACTGAGCCACCCAGGTGCCCGACACTGTATCATTCTTAAAGGGTCTATCCAACATGAAGATCTAACAATTGTAAATATCTATGCCCCCAACATGAGAGCAGTCAACTACATAAGCCAACTGCTAATCAAAATAAAGAGACACATTGATAATAATATGTTAATTGTAGGGGATCTTAACACTCTACTCTCAGCAACAGATAGATCATCTAAGCAGAAAATCAACAAAGAAACAAGAGCTTTCAATTATGCACTGGACCAGATGGACCTCATAGATATATACAGAACATTTCACCCGAAAACAACAGAATATTCATTCTTCTCAAGCACACATAGAACTTTCTCCAGAATAGACTACATACTGGGTCACAAATCAGGTTTCAACTGATACCAAAAGATTGAGATTATTTCCTACGTATTCTCAGACCACAGTGCTTTGAAACTGGAACTCAATCATAAGAAAAAGTTTGGGAGAAATTCAAACACTTGGAAGCTAAAGACTATTCTGCTCAAGAATGCTTGGGTCAACCAGGAAATCAAAGAAGAACTTAAACAATTCATGGAAACCAATGAGAATGTTAACACATCAGTCCAGACCCTATGGGATACAGCAAAGGCAGTCCTAAGGGGGAAATACATAGCCATTTAAGCCTCACTTGAAAAAAAACAGAAAAATCTCAAATACACAAACTGTCTTTACACCTTAAAGAACTGAAGAATCAAGAACAAATTAAGCATAAACCATGCACGAGAAGGAAAATAATTAAGATTAGAGCAGGATCAATGAATTAGAAACCTAAAATACAGTAGAACACATTAATGAATTAATAAGATTGATAAACCACAGGCCAGATTTATCCAAAAGAAAGGAGGAAGGACCCAAATTAATAAAATTATGAATGAAAGGGGAGAGATCATGACTAATACCAAGGAAATAGAAACAATCATTAGACATTATTATCAATAGCTATATGCCAATAAATCAAGCAACCTGGAAGAAATGGATGCATTCCTGGAAACCTATAAACAACCAAGACTGAAACAGGAAGAAATTGACAACCTGAATAGACCAATAACCAGTAACAAGATTGTAGCAGTGATCAAAAAACTCCAAAAAACAAGAGTTCAGGACCTGATGGGATCCCTGCGGTATTCTACCAAACATTCAAAGAAGAAATAATGCTTATTCTCATGAAGCTGTTTCAAAAAATAGAGACAGAAAGAAAACTTCCAGACTCACTCTATGAGGACAGCATTATCTTGATCCCAAAACCAGGCAAAGCCTCCATCAAAAAGAGAATTTCAGACCAATATCCCTGATGAATATGGATACCAAAATTCTCAACAAGATCTTAGCTAACAGGATCCATAACATTAGAAGGCTATCCACCATGACTAGGTGGGATTTATCCCTGTGATGCAAGGGTGGTTCAACATTTGCAAATCAATCAATGTGATAGAACACATAAATAAGAGAAGTGACAAGAACCAATTTGTTCTCTAAATTGATGCAGAAAAGGCATTTGACAAAATACGGCATCCTTTCCTGATTAAAACTCTTCAGAGTGTAGGGATAGAGGGAACATTTCTCAATTTCATAAAATCCATCTAGGAAAAACCCACCGTGAATATCATTCACAATGATGAAAAGCTGAGAGCCTTTTCCTTAAGGTCAGGAACATGACAAGGATACCCACTCTCACTGCTATTGTTCATCATAGTACTAGAAGTTCTAGCAACAACAATCAGACAACAAAAAGAAATAAAAGGTATTCAAATTGACAAAGAAGTCAAACTCTCTCTCTTCACAGATGACATCATACTTTCTGTGGACTCCACCCCAAATTACTGGCACTCATTCAGCAATTCAGTAATGTGACAGGATATAAAATCAATGCACAGAAATCAGTTGCTTTCTTATATACTAACAATGTAACTGTAGAAAGAGAAATTAGAGAACTGATTCTATTTACAAAAGCACCAAAAACCACAGGATACCTTGGAATAAACCTAGCCAAAGAAGTAAATGATCTATATTCGAGGAACTACAGAACACTCATGAAAGAAACTGAAGAAGACACAAAAGATGGAAAAACATTCCATGCTCATGGATTGGAAGAACAAACTGCTAAAATGTCTATGCTGCCTAGAGCAATCTATACTTTCAACAACATCCCGATCAAAATACCAATAACATTTTTCCAAGTGTTGGAACAAATAATCCTAAAATTTGTATAGAACCAGAAAAGACTTTGAAACACCAAGGAAATGTTGAAAAAGAAAAACAAAGCTGGAGGCATCATGTTGTCTGATTTCAAGCTGTATTACAAAGTTGTAATCACCAAAACAGCATGGTACTGGCACAAAAACGGACACATAAACCAATGGAACAAAATAGAGAACCCAGATATGGACCCTCAACTTTATGGTCAAATAATATTCAACGAAGCAGGAAAAAATACCCAATGGAAATAAGACAATCTCTTCAATAAATGATGCTTGGAAAACTAGACCTCTATATACAGAATAATGAAACTTGACCATTTTCTTACACCAAACACAAAGAGAAATTTAAAATGGATGAAAGACTTTAATGTGAGACAGGAACCCATCAAAATCCTGGAGGAGAACATAGGCAACAGCCTCTTCAATATCAGCTACAGCAATTTCTTTCCAGACATGTCTCCAAAGGCAAGGGAAACAAAAACGAAAATGAACTTTTGGGACTTCTTCAAGATAAAAAGCTTCTGCACAGCAAAGGAAATGGTCAACAAAACCAAAAGACAATTGACAGAATGGAAGAAGATATTTGCAAATGACACTAAGACAAAGGGCTCATATCCAAGATCTATAAAGAACTCCTCAAAATCAACACACACAAAACAGATAATCATGTCAAAAAATGGGCAGAAGACACCAACAGACATTTCTCCAAAGAAGACATACAAATGGCTATCAGACACATGAAAAAATGTTCATCATCATTAGCCATCAGGGAGATTCAAATCAAAATCACACTGAGATACCACTCCACACCAGTTAGAATGGCCAAAAATTGACAAGGCAAGAAACAACAAATTTTGGAGAAGCTGTGTGATTTATCCACTGATGGATATAGGTTGTGCCCACATCTTGGCTATTATAAATAATGCCAAAATACACATGGGGGGCATGTATCTTTTCAAATTGGTATTTTTATTTCCTGCAGAAAAATACCCAGAAATGGAATTGGTGAATCATATGGTACCTCTATTTTTAAATTTTTAGGGGAACTCCAGAGAGTTTTCCATAAAGTATACACCAGTTTGCATTCCTGTGAACAATATATTTAGGTTACAATTTCCATGGCCCTGGCAATACTTGTATTTGTTTGTTTGTTCTTAAACAATAGTCATCCTGACAGATGTCATGTTGTATCTCATTGTTGTTTCCATTTCCTTGCATGTTTTCTTTGGATTAATGTCTATTCAAGCTTTTTGCCCCCCCCCCTTTTTAAAAAAATGGGTTATTTGTTCTTTAGCTATTTTGGTGTAGGTATTCCTTATATATAGTGTAAATTAACCCTATATCAGATATATGGTTCACAAATATTTTCTCCCATTCCATACCATAGGTTGCTTTTTCACTCTTGTTGGTTAGATATCCAATTTTCTCAACACCATTTGTTGAAGAGACTATCTTGTTTCTGTTTGCAGTTTGGAACTCTTGTTAAGTATCAGCTGACTCTATATATGGGCTCTCTATTTTGTTCCACTGATCTACATACCTGTCCTTCTGTCAGTTCCCTACTGTTTAATTACTGTAGTTTTATAATATATTTTGAAGCTAGGATGTGTGAGCATTTAAGCTTTGTTCTTTCTCAAGACTGTTTTGACTGTTCAGGGTTCTTTATGTTCCATATGAATTTTAGAATTTTTTTCTTAAAATGTCAATGGTATTCTGATACAAATTGCATTGACTCTGTAGATTACTCTGGGTAAAGTAAACATTTTTACAACATTAAGTCTTCCAATCAATGAAAAAAGAATGTCTTTCCATTTATTTGTGTCTCCTTTAATTTCTTTTAGCAATGTTTGTAGTTTTCAGTATACCACTTTCCACTTTCCTAAGCATTTTATTTTTGATGCTATTGCAAATGGTACTGTTTTCTTAATTTCTTTTTGAGATTGATCACTGTTAATGTGTATGAATGAAACTAATTTTATGTTGATTTTATAGCCTGAAACTTAATCATAATTTTAATTCATTTACTATTATGTGGACTCTTTAGGACTTGCTACATTTAAAATTATGTCATCCAGGGATGCCTGGGTGGCTCAGTCATTAAGTGTCTACCTTTGGCTCAGGTCATGATCCCAGGATCCTGGAATCTCGCCCTGCATGGGGCTCCTGCATCCATGGGAAGCCTGCATTTCCCTGTTCTACTCCCCCTGCTTGTGTTCCCTCTCTTGCTGTGTGTCTCTTTGTTAAATAAATCAAATCTTTTAAAAAATAAAATAAAATATTGTCATCTGGAACAAAATAATTTTCCTTCTTCATTTCTGATCTGAATGTATTTTGCTTCTTTTCCTTATTTTATTTTACTGCTCTGGCTTGGACCTTCAGTACTATTCTGAAAAGAAGTGGTGAGAGTGGATCTCCTTGCCTTTAATCTTAGTGGAAAAGCTTTGTTTTTCACCATTGAGTAGGATATTACCTGTGGTATTTTCATATATGGACTTTATTATATTGTTATTTCTGCTCTATTCTGTCATTTCCCTCCTTTTGCTAACTTAGGGCTTAGTTTTTTTTTTGGTTTTTGTTTCTAGCTTCTTGGGAGAAAAGTTTATTTGACCTCTTTCTTCTTTTCTAATATAGGTGCTTACCTCTACAAGCTTTCCTCTTACCACCAATTTGCTAGATCCCATAAGTTTTGCTATGTTTTCATTTCATTTGTCTCAAGGTATTCTCTAATCCCTCTTTTGATTTATTCTTTGACCCATTGGTTGATCAAGAATATGTTGTTCAAACTGCACAGATCTGTGAATTTTTCAGTTCTCCTACTAATTTCTAGATTAATTTCATTGCAGTCAGAAAAGATATTGATGTAATTTTAGTTTTCAAAAAGGCTGTGTTAAAGACTTGGTCTGTGACCCACATGGTATGCTTACTAGAGAGTTTTCTGTGTGTGCTTGAGATGAATGTGTATTCTGCTGCTATTGGGTGGAATGTCCTTTATTTATCTGTTAATTCCATTTTGTCTATAGTGTTGTTCTAGTCCTCTGTTTTCTTATTATAATGCTGTGTCCATTATTGAAAGTGGGGTACTGGGGTGCTTGAGTGGCTCAGTGGGTTAAAGCCTCTGCCTTTGGCTCAGGACATGATCCCAGGGTCCTGGGATTGAGCCCTGCATCTGGCTCTCTGCTCAGCAGGGAGCCTGCTTTCCCCTCTCTCTCTGCTTGCCTCTCTGCCTACTTGTGATCTCTGTCAATGAATAAATGAAATCTTAAAAAAAAAGAGAGAGAGAGAGGGGTACTTAAATCTCCTGTTAATAATGTATTGCTATTCCTTTTCTCTTCAGTTCTATCAATGTTCATTTCATATATTTGGGTGTTCTGATCCTGGGTATACAGACATTTATAATTGCTATATTTTCCTGGTGGTTTGACCCTTTTTCATTATATAAATGTTCTCTGTCTTTTGTGATCCTTTTTGACTTAAGAACTATTTTGTCTGATATCAGCATGGCCACCCCTACTCTCTTAATGATTACTATTTGTATGGGATGTCTTTTTGAGCCATCCCATATCTTCTTAATGAGGAATTTAATTAATTTACACTTAATTACTGGTAGGAAAGGACATACTATTGCTATTTTGTTAATCCTTTTCTAACTTGTAGTTTTTTGTTTTGTTTTCTCTCTTGAGATCTTCCTTTGTGTTTTATTGATTTCTTTGTAGTGACATGCTTTTATTCTTTTCTCATTTTCTTTTGTGTGTCTGCTGCAGTTATACGTTGTAGTTACCATAGGACTTATACACAACAATCTATTTTAGATAACAACTTAAATTGCATACAAAAACTACTTTTTTATTGCTTCTCCTTCCACACTTTGTTATTGATGTCACAAATTACATCTTTTTATATTGTGTATTCATTAACATATTTTTATAGTTATTGTTATTACTTATGCTTTTGTCTTTCAACTTCTATGCCTGTGTTAAAAGTTGTTTATGTACTGACATTACAATATTACAATATTCTGTATTTGTCTATATATTTACCTTAACCAGCAGGCTTTATACTTTCAAATCCTTTGTGTTCCTGCCTAGTGTCCTTTTATTTCAACTAGAAGGACTCCCATTAGCATTTCCTGTAAAGTGGGCCTAGTGTTGATAAACTCTTTTAGCTTTTGTTTTTCTGAGAAAGGCTCTATTTTCATTTTAAAAGATAGCTTTGCCAGGTTTAGTATTCTCAGTTGGCAGTTTTATTCTTTCAGCACTTTGAATATATCATCCCATGCCTTTTTGATTGGCTAGGCTTCTGCTGAGAAATCTCCTGAGTGAGTGTTATAGAGTCTCCATTGTACATGATGAATTTCTTTCCTCTTTATGCTTAAAAAAACCCACCTTTGTCTTTGACTTTTGAAAATTTGATTATAATGTGTCTCAGTTTGGATTTCTTTAGTTTCATCTTAGTCAATTGCACTATTGGGGTATTTACCCCAAAGATAAAGATGTAATGAAAAGAAGGGTCATCCGCACTCCAATGTTTATAGCAGCAATGTCCACAATAGCCAAACTGTGGGAAGGGCTGAGATGCCCTTCAACAGTCAAATGGATAAAGAAGATGTGGTCCATATATACAATGGAATACTATTCAGCCATCAAAAAGGATGAATACCCAACTTTTGCATCAACATGGATGGAAATGGAGGACATTATGCTGTGTGAAATAAGCCAAACAGAGAAGAGTCAATTATCATATGGTTGCACTTACTTGTGGAACACAAGGAATAACATGGAGGACATTAGGAGAAGGAAAGGAAAAGTGAAGGGTGGAATCAGAAGGGGAGACAAACTATGAGAGACTGTGGACTTAGAGAAACAAACTGAGCATTTAGGAGGGGAGGGAGATAGGGGAATGGGTGAGCCTAGTGGTGGGTATTAAGGAGGGCACATATTGTGTGGAACACTGGGTGTTATATGTAAACAATGAATCTTGGAACACTACATCAAAAACTAATGGTGTGCTGTATGGTGACTAACATAACACAATAAAAAAAATCCTACAAATAGTTTCATCTTAGTCAAAACCCTTTGGGTCTCTCAAATCTGGTTGTCCATTCCCTTCCTCATATTTATGAAGTTTTCAGCCATTTTTTTCCTTCAAACAAGCAGATTTCTTTTCCTTCTATGAGTCCCATAAACTGGTATATTTTATAGTGCCCATAAACCTCTTAAGTTTTCTTCACTTATTTTTCTTTTTTTATTTCTGTTCCTCTCACTAGATAATTTCAAAGGACTATATTCAAGTTTGCTGATTCTTTCTTATGCTTGATCAAGTCTGTGATTGAGTACTTTTATTAAATTTTCCAATTCAGTTATTATTTTCTTTGACTCCAAAATTTGTCATTTTTTAAAATTCACATTTTTTTCTTTTGTTTTTGTCATTTTGTTTGTGTATCATTTTCTTGAACTCATGGAATATCTTTATGATAATTATTTTTGGAACTTCTGGCCAAGTAATTAAAATACTTCTCCTTCTTCAGGGAAGGTTTCTAGAGATTTATTTATTTATTTTTTTGATGTTGTTCCTTTGTTTGGGTCAAATTTCTCTGTCTCCTTGTGTGCCTTTTCTTTGTGTTGGTGTCCTTTCACTTGAAAATACACACACACACACACACACTTTTCCCACTACTTATAGCCTGCCTTCTTACAGGAAAAACAAAAACAAAACCAAAAAATCTTCACCAGTCAGTCCAGCTAAATATTCTGGGGGCTACTCAAGCCTTTTCTTTGTTTGCATCTTCTTTCAACTTGTGCTAAATTCCCACTTAAAGGGATTTCCCAGTTTTCTTTTTTAGGAGCTTATAATCTCTTGGTCTCTCTGGTGTCTGTTGACAGTACTTCAGGTTCTCTGGAGCTGTCCAAGCCATCCAACACTTATTCTCAGAGGCCCTCAGCCACAGAAGGAGGATGACCGCCCCACCCAGGCCACAAGGCCAAACTCCTCCCTAGCAGAGGGAGAAGAGGCTGTTCCATGGCCACCCCTTGAACATCAAAATCAACAAGTATTCTCTCAAAGAAAAAAAAATACAGAAATCAATTAAAACATTTAAATATGAAAAACCATAGGGAACTGGGAAGGGGAGAGGCAAGAGAGGAACTGGAGTTTCTTGGGAAGGAAGGGTCCCCCACGTCCCCAGGTTTCTAGAATAGTCTGGGTCCTGTCTGTACCCTGAATCAGGTAAGACAGAATCCATGCAGCTCCCTGAAAAGCCAGAACATTGGATACACACTCTACTCTTCTCTTTCTCCCCTCTGAGGAATATGCCACCAGGCTACATCAGCTTCTATATGTTGTACTCTGCAACCTCAGGAGAAGCAGAAGGCTGCCCTGTTCTATATTGTTTTCCTAAGACCCTAGGCATCTAGACTATGCCAGATCCAATGCTCCAGGATGAATGAGACAGAAACAAGTCCCCTAGACAATTCTCTGAAAAATGTGAAATCGTGGAAAAATGCTTCAACATTTTTCCTCCACAGGGAGATGCTGTGAATTGGGGGGTTTCTCCCATTTGTTCCATGTTGAACTTAGTGGTGGAATTATGGCAAGGAAATGTCATGAATTTTCCTATAGACTTTGATCCAGCTGGTTTCATGATTGCCTAAGGGTGCAGATACCTCTTAACTTTTCTAGATTTTTCACAAAGGAACTGGTCCATGTATTGGTTCTCTGTTGGAGGAAAGAGAGACTGGAGCTTCCTATTTGGCCATATTGCTAATGCTCAGGATTGATACTTTTAAAATATGTTTATTCAGTCTTAATGTTCCCACTTCAGCAAAATGCTTATTTAGTTCTTTCTCCAATTCACTTAATGTATTGGAACCACCATTTCAATACCCATTAAAAGTAACAAAACAAAACAAAACTTCTTATTTTCTTCATAAGGATTCTATTTGACTAATATTTACCTTGAAACAATGCTTCCTGAACACCAACCCTTGGACAAGTGCCTAGTTAATGGAGTCATAATTGAAAAAAGGTAGAAAGGGGAAAAGTGGTAAGATTCAAATTAGTCACCACTCTCAACCCAAATGCCAGTCCAACAGGTCTGGGGTAGAGATGAGGACCAAGAAGACAAGAATTTATCAATATTTTAAAGCTCCTTACATGATTCTCTTACAGCCAGCAAGTCTTCCCATATTTATATGGGTGCAAACTATATTTAAGTTGAAGTTACCATCCATACTATTGAGAATGTGTAATTAATTTCAGTGCTCACAGAAATAAGAGTGGAGGATTACTGAAGATGTATTCTAAGGACCCTATACATTTTTGCATAGGTGATTTTTAAAATTCACATCAAGAGAGGTATTTTTATAAATTTGTAGGACCAATGAATATATTCTTTCTATCTGTAGATTTACTTATGGCCCTGAAATAATTAGCACCTAGCACAATTCTTAGCATGTAAGAGGTCCTCCAGAGATGTTAGCTATATTAATGGGTATGATATGAAAATTTGGGAGCCAATGTCTAATATTAACTATCTAAGTGATAGTGAAATTTAGCAATTTATTTGTCTTCCAATCAACAGATATTTCCTGAATGCTTTAAATGTGCAAGGTATTCCTGTTGAGAAGTGAATCCCGAAGGCATGAATCTAGCAGCTAATTAATGAAGATAAGATTAAAAAAATATCTGTACAGAGTAGAAATAAGTGCCATGCTAGTGACCGGATGCAGAACTGTGTAAGTCTAGGGGAAGACAAGACTGCATCTAATAATGATTCAAGGAAGGCTTCTTATAGGAGGTGGCATTAGAAAGGGATTTGAAGATGAGGAATTAGGCAGAGATGAAGGCTCAGGGGAGAATATTAGGATGAGGAATGAGAATTACCAAAAATGCGTAGGTTAACTCATAGAGAAATAAGGTAGATCTGACCACAGACACAACTCAGTCAAGATAAACAAGATTAATACCATTAAAATGTGCCTGCAAGGTGAGCAAGAGAAAGAATTTGATTCTAGGGAGGAGGTTAGTATACTAACAGAAAATACATAGCCCCGCAAATTGGGAGATTTGAAGTGAGGTTTAATAAAGACAAAGTTTACAAAGGGTTGGCCAGGGGATAGGGAAGTGCACTGGGGCTCAAAAAACATGTGAGCCATCACCACCACCACCCTTAGCTCCGTGGACTTGAAAGTCCATAAAGAGAACGATTTTCCAGAGCCAAAGAGAGAATGAGAGAGATAGAGGTATCCTTGTAGGAACCGAGTTGAGGAAATAAATATCTCTGGCTCAAGCCCCCATCCCCAGCCATCACATGTGCTCATGTTTCCTTTTGGCTGAAGCCAGAGGACATGTGTATATATGGATGGAGTCCATCTTTTGGGCCAGATGGTCATATGCTGATTAAAATGACCACAGCGTGGGAACATGCCCCTAGTTCTTACCATCTCATTACATAAATTTATGCCTATTTGCTCCAGAATATCTCACAAAAATCTCCTCATTATATAACATGCATTTTTGTCTTTTGCTTTTTAAATTACTTCTGAATCATAATTATTGTTATCATCAAAAATGACCGTGCATAAAATTAACTTGTGCATTATTGGATGTTTTCTGTGTACTTGTGGCCTACTTTTCAATTGTTTTGAAATCTCATAGCACTTTCTAATGACAACAAAGGGGAGGTAAATTATAGTCTACCACTCAGCATCATAAGCATGAAGCATTTTAGATTATAGGATCATTATATGCACATGACAATGAACAGAATGTCCTCTGTACAACGAGGGAAACAGCAAAACAGCTCTTGGGAATCAGCAAGAACAGAGAATAATCCAAGCTCCTATTCATACATCAGATTAACTAGAATGCTAATGATGTCTGATAATCTAGGAGGATTCAGTCTGTACTGTGACACTTATGAACTGCTTTTCTTAGGGCAAGTCATTTACTTTGAGCAGAACTTTTTGGTGACTATGGTCTTAGTCAGCCCAGTTCCCTTTTCTCTATCTCCTTTCAATGACAGATTTTTTTTTTTTTTAGTATTTTATTTATTTATTTGAGAGACAGAGTGAGTGAGAGAGAGAACATAAGCCAGGGGAAGAGGCAGAAGAAGATGCAGATTACCCACTGAGCAGGAAGCCTGACGCAGGGCTTGATCCCAGGGTCCTGGGATCATGACCTGAGCTGAAGGCAGACGCTTAACCAACTGAGCTTCCCAGGCACCCCATAATGAGAGTTTGTTAACCAGACCACAGAAATGGGCACATAACACAGGCAGAGTTCATCTGTGTCTGTACAATGTTCCATCTGATATTCACAGTGACCTTTGAGCCTGGACATTTTTTATGCAACAGCAGGCAGGGAAAAGTATATCTATTCCGCTGCTTGGCTCCAAGGGTATAAGAATGTGGTGGCAACTGCCTGCCACTATGTCATGTTCCGTGTGGATAGAGGAAAAAACCTCAAGAGGACCAAGCCAATATCCAGAGAAGAGAAGACAGAGAAAGCCTGTTGGGAGGCTATGTCTGGCTCTGCCCTGGAGCTTCCCAAGTTAGAATGGCTGCTGTCCTGCATCTCATTTTCAGGTTCTATGCACCATACAAGCAAGTCTCCTTCCTATAAATATCTTGCTTACTCCATCTGGAGTTGAATTTCCACTACTTTCGGTTGAAAGAATTCTGCCTGATACTGCACAGAGTCTACCAGGCCTGGGCCAGCCTTTGGCATTTGTACTTGCTATTCTCATTGTTTGGAATGCTCTCTAGAACCTTCAAGGCTCCCTCCCTTTCTCTCTTCAAATCTGGACTCTAACATTTGCATCTTAGTGAGGCTTGGCCATTCTCACTGAACTGTGCTCAGCACTCTATACCATACATCCCTTATCAATAACTGCTATAACACATATTTTACTTAATGATTTTATTGATTATCTCCTTAAGTAGGAGGTATATCAGGATATTTGTTCTGTACACTGCATATCCCGAGTGCCTATAAAAGGCATAAACATAGATATCATAGATTAATAAATGTTTGTTAATAAGTGAACAACCCAATATTTAACACCTTCTGTATGTCAGACACTTTGCTCAAAGCATGACCTGTAAAAAGTTATGCAACTAATTTATTCTTTGCATTTTTAGGTAAAGATGATATCATGGAAGTAACATCATACTGATATTATCAAGTAATGAAAGCTCACCTCCATGAAGGCAAGGGTTGTGTCTGCTTTTTAGTACTGACCCCACTGTCTACTGCAGTGCCTACAACCTAGAATACATGCATAGCTTATATCTTAAATATAAGACCACAAGATACATCTTATGTCTTAAATAGAGCCATGATCCCTGTAAGTCATGAGTCTCATTACTTTGTGAACATGGCAAACAATATAGCTATCAAGGCTTCCTTCTGGGGTTGGCTACCAGACACATTTGAGAAAAACAGGGTACCTATTCTTAGCCATTGTATTGGACTGAGTCCCGTATCTGCCTGTCTTGCTTTTACTTCTTTTCTTCCCCACTCTTAAATCATATTATTATGTCCTTGTCAGCCACCTTGAGTTCTTTCTGATACAAGGCAGAGAATATGTTAATTAATTCACAGATTCATTTAATTCTCAGAGCAACTCAGTGAGGTAGGTATTAGTTTCCTCATTACATAGGAGAGGAAACTGAGCCTCAGAGATACTAAGCAATTTGTCCAAGGTCACACAACTGGTAAGCGTCAGTGTCAGGATTCAGATACAAGACAGTCTATTTCCATAGCAGGTGCTTCCTCCTTAAGATCTGTAATGTCTCAGGATTGCTATAAGCTAAGGACTACTGGAAATGATACTGGACAAGGAGATAGGAGACTGTGCATCCACTCCAGGCTTTTCTGTTTTTGAGGCCAGTATGACCTGGGGTTCTACATATTTTCTAAATCTTAATTTCCCCCTTTTTCAATGGAGTGGTCATGCATCTCCCTTCTCTCCTGTCAGAGTCCCATCTAGGCACCGATACTGAAGAAGAGGCCTGAATGAGAGATAGTGGTCAGAGTTCAAGAACAGGGACCTACTTCAGAACTTGCAAGCCATGCTCAAAGGATAGCACTCTTACACCCACTATCATTTGATACATATAACAAATGAAGTTGGGTAATGACTATGAGCCTTATCTGACATGATTCTAATTGCCTCCTATGCCAGGCGTATAGCAATACCCGTGTCTCATAAAGTTGGGAGGCTTTGGTCTTAATGCACAGAGAATAGGATCTGGACTTAGACATGCCTTGTGTAAGTCCAAATCTGTATTCTGTGCTCTGTGATTATGATCTACTTAACCTCTCAGAATTTTACCTCTCCTGCAAGTAAAGATAGGGCAACTAGTCACAACACTTACTATCTGTATAGTCACATTTTGAATGCACTTAAAAATGAAGTCTTTAAGAATGGTCCCATGCACATTGTAGCTAGATTTTTCTGGTCATGTGATTTTTCTCCTCAAATTTCTTTTGCAAAGGTCATACTGTTTGTAGAACCCTTTATGAGTTGACCAATTTCTTGTAGAAATAGAGTCTTTAAAGATGTTTAAATTGAGAAAGGTGTTACAAATATCTTCCCCCAAATACATAGGTCTCTAAGGGAGCTTATATGGAATTGAGGCCAAAACTTGCATCCCCCACCACTTCTTCTGTTTATTTATTCAGACATTCCATAAATTTTCTGAATGTCTGCTCTGTGGCAGTCACCATGCCTGGCATAAAAAAGAGTAAGGTTTTGCTTTCGAGAAGCCCATATTCTTTTGGGGGACAAAATCAGGCCAATAAGAAACAGTGTTACTGATGCCATGATGAAAGGATAGAGAAGGTCTTCCAAGGGCAAAGAGAAGATCCAGCTGGGGAAGTGTAATCTGAGGTACATTTTAGCATCATAGTGCCTTCATACATGGGCCTGGTTGTGGCTTTCAGATTCCAGAGAATGTGTCTATGTGTGGGTTCTCTTAATCTTCTAGGCATCTCTGCCAATGGCTCTACCCATTCCCCTGCCACTGCCTTCAGCATGATGCCATGTAATTCATCTAGGCTTGATGCTTTGTCAATTTTTAATGGTCCTGATTATCTTGTTATCTGGTTCTTCACAATAATAAAGTCTTTTAATATTTCATTCTCCCTCTCTTGGGGAGAGGGAGCTGTGCTTCATAGAATCACTACTGTCTCCATCCTTTTATTAAAGGGCAAATGAGACAAAGGCATTGTCCTATATCATGGAGGCCCCAGATACACTACCACCTGCTAAGTATTAGCCCCTCTACTGGACCACAAGAACCGTAGGACAACTGTAGTCCAGCCCCTCCATTTTCAGCATTACAAACAGAAGAGGGAAACCTACAAGCAGAAGAGAGGGATGACTCAGTTCGGGTCCCCTGACTTATATTTTCCACTATACCAGCCCATTTTCTCTAAAACTCCAGGACTCAAAACAACTGCTTTCTCCATATACCATGCATATTGTGATCAGTGGTCCTAATCATACCCAATTCACTCTTTTCTTATTACTTCTACTGAGCATATGTGGCTACTAGGCACTTTTATAACTGCATTAGGTAGCATCCTTTTGATCACAAAGGTCACTTGGGGACTCGATGGAATAATACAATTATAAAGGAATAGTATACAGGAACCATACTGAAGAGTCCAGTGGTGTCTCCTTTGACTAAGGAATATATTTGGTCACTCAAAAGAAAGCAATACATCATTTGCAAAACAGAGATAACATGGAACCCATAGCTCTAACCCAACATGTCTGCTGAGCCTCAGATTCAAAAGACCAAATGTCACTTGGCTAATCTCACCTTCACTCTCCCTATTGAAAGCAGCACTATCCTTTTACTTGGCCAAACCAGAAGTTCTCTACATATTTAACTTTCCCCAAAATGTATTTGTTTTCAAGTGTGGGCAGTATACTTTTAAATCACCTCTATTCTACCTGATACATGTACCTACTTGGAAAATGTATTTGGTTTGCTCAAGTTTACACAGAAACCAAGAAGGATAGTGACAATTCAAGTGCAAGTGCTAGCCCATTTTCTTTCCCTATATCATGCAGGAAAAAAAAAAAAAAAAAAAAGAAGGCCAAATAGAATGACAGCTTTTTTCTTTTAGCCACTTATTTAATTTATCTTACTTAATTTCTTAGAAGCTCAGGTTTTCTCTATTGAAAAAGATAATATCTTCCCTGCTTACGTTACACTAGAAATAAAGTCAGATTAAATGGAAATAATATTCATACATTTAAATTTTTTCCTATTAATTCTAAATGAACAGCCACTTATCCTTATTATTATTATTATTATTATTATTATTATTATTATTTTTACTAAAAGAGAAAGGCAAGATCTAATATTTAAAATCAAACGACTCTCAAAATGCTGACAGCTGGCACTTTGGGAACAAATTAGAGCCCAGAATCAAAGAAAAATGGAAAGTATTTATAAGCTACATGATCTGGAAAATGGGAGGAGAGTCGATTTTAAAAAGAGGGAAGGAAACAATTAACTGAATAATCAGAAAACAGAAATAACATGTTAATAGCACACCACAGAGAAAATGGACACTGCCATAGTCACTGGAGTTATTATTATATATTTTTTTTCTTTTAGCACAGTCTCAGTGGACTAATGTGAAGGGAAGGGAAGAAGAGCCACTGAATTAAAGAAGAAAAACAAAAACAAAAGTCATATTATTTTACAAATACAGAGTCAAACAGGATTCCAGATGCAGAATCCTACTGATGGTTTAGTGGCAGAATAGATGTGCTGGGAAGGAGGAAAACGATTGTTTTGCTCATGATTGACAAATCAAATACAACAGAAAATCCAGCTGGCCCTTCTCTTTGGGCATGTTGCAGATCTGTTTCCATTCAAACTCCTTCCTGACTTTCTCTTTGGCTGTTTAGCTGTTTTTTCTGAGTCAGCTAGATTTTCACCTGGAGACCTGGATCTTAATCCCTACTCTGCATCTAGCAATCTATGTAACCTCAGGCAAATCATATAATACTCTGAGAACTTGTGCTCATCTGTAAAATGGCTATTTTAGCATCTTCCTACTGATCTCTCAAAACTGTTTTGCAAGTCAGGAGGGAAGCAATAGGTATAAGAGTTAATTAAAAGGATAGAATCTACAGCAAGGTTGTCTGAGTTTCAATCTCAGCTTTATCAACTGTGTAGCCTTGACCAAGTAACATAGATTCTCTGGCCTCAGTGTCTTCATCTGTAAATTAGGGATAACTATAGCACCTATATCATTGAGTTGTTATAGGAAATGACTGAATTAATGCAGTTATTGCTTAGAACAGTACCTGGTACTTATTAAACATAAGCATGTTAAGTATTATTATCTATAGATTAAGGAAATGTAAAGCTACTAACATCCCTGTCAAACATGAGACAGTGAGAAGCACAGAAGTATTCTTCAGACCATGATCTTTGATATAATGCCAGCATCACTGATGAAGCCATACTGAGCTCGTGGGTATCACCAGTTGATCAAGGAATGGGTTCCAGAGAGAGAAAGAGAAGAGGAAAACAGGTAGGGAATATATGAGGAAAAAAGAAAAAGTTACTTGGAAGATGTTAAATCATAATTGGCACCTGGCAGACTCTTATTTTTCTTCTAAAATTCAGCTCAGACATCACTTTTTGAAGGCAGCATTATGAAGTGGAAAAGACAGAAAGAGAGAAGGAGCAAGCGGGGAGAGAGGCAGAGAGAAGAAGGAAGGAAGGAAGGTAGGTAGGTAAGTAAGCAGGTAGGGATGGGAGGATTAGGATGTGACATCAGACTGTCGGGTTTTATATACTTAGGCAACCGACATAATCTAATTCTAAGGACTATTTACTCTTCCCTAAAATGGGGATGACAACAAATATTTAGCTCAGTGGATTTCAAAAGTAGTAAAATAACTACTCAAGGCATTTAGAACATCATCCATCACTTATCACACAGCAACTATCCATAGATACTATTCTTGACCCCTGAAATATACTAAGATGTGTTCATGGTATTGTTCAAGTAAAATATTAAAAGTCTCAATGCAACCAACTGAAAAGAGTGGAGCTCAAGGGTATTAAGTGATTTGCTTGGAACCTGCCAGCTAATGAGAAACAGAGCTAGGATTCTAATCCACCCCATTCTAGTTCCCAAAGTCCATGCTCCATTGCCTCCCAAACGAATTGCCAAGTGCAAATCACATTCATTCCACTGCATAGCACCTCACTTAACACCCCAAAATAGAACTTCTGCATACATTAAAGATATGCAGCATTTTGCAGAAGCCCATGATTGTTATTTTAAAGCCAAATTTGAAAAACTAATAAAAATTATACTATGGTTTATTAATTACTGGTATTTCATATACATCACATTATTATCATTATTGTCATTATTATATTATTGATTACATGTTTTGCATCTGATGTTGTACATAATGTTTTCTATACAGGCATCTCAAACTTTACACTGGATAAGAATCACTGGAGATCTTGTTAAAATACACATTCTTGTTCAATAGGTCTGGGGAGAGCTTAAGATTCTATATTTATAATCAGTTCCCAGCTGATAGTAATGATAGCCATTTTTCCACCCTCATGGAGAATAGCAAATGTTATACAATTTTTTCAATCTTCACATTGATGCTATTACAAGAACTTTAGAGGGACTATTGAGCTCCTTTTCTTGAAGAAGAAACTAAGGTTCCCAAAAGTTTTTGTATCCTGCCTCAGAGAACAGTGATAGGACACAAAATTAGAATTCCATCTGCCATCTCTGTGGGTCCAGTGTCCCTAATACCTTTCATCAAATACACTATAGAGTATATAGAATCTACTTCATAATTTAGCACTTTAAATTTTCACATTTATTTAAGAAATAGGACATCTTCCATTACCCACATGTTCATGTGTATTAAAAATAAAACTAATTGGATATCAAGGAGTGATAAATAACCATCCTTGCCCTCTATAAAACCAGTCCAGTAGGAAGGTGGGGAAATAAGACAAGTGCTTAAACTATAATATAATCAGTGCTGGCAAGGGTATATGAAACCAAGGACTTTAATAAAGTCTCATGGGGGAGTTTCAACTGCTACACACTTTCTGTTAGGCAATGTATATTAAAATGTTAAATTAATTGATTAGATAATTAATTACATTAATTAAGATGTTGCATATTAAAATTTAAAATATAAGTATTATATATGTATTTATATATATACATATATAAATATATTTATATGACACTTTCACTTCTAGACATTTGTCTCAGAACAAATAGACAAGTGAAGAAAGATGTATATGCAAGAATGCTCACTGTAGTATTTAAGAATAGTGAGTAACTAGAAGCAAGATGTTTCAGGAGTAGTAGACTGAAATGATATCAGGTCCTAGGAGTTCAGCTAGATAGTTATCAAACCATTCTGAACACCTACGAACTCAACAGGAGATAGAAGAGAAGAGCAGCAATTCTAGGAACAGAAGATCCACCACTTTCTGAAAGTAGGACATGTGAGGAAGTGAATCTGAAGGGACGGGAAGATAGACTGCAGGGGGAAGGACTGGATCCCTGCAAGAGGCAGAGCAGTGGAGCAAAAAACAGAACTTTTAGAAGTCTGCTCCACTGAGGGATGTCATTCCAGAGGCTAAGCGGGAGTGGAGCCTTCGTGGGGACAGTGTGATCTCAGGCCCTGCAGGGTGACAGAAGGATGGGGATGTCTGAGTAAGGCAGAGTTTCTGGGTATTGGAGTGGGGAAGCTGACTACAGATGGAGCCAAGGAGTGAGCTCTTAGCTTGGGGTTACCTTAAACCATGATCCAAGACAGTCGGACCATTGCTCTTTGGGCAGGGACCCCACAAGTAGCAGATCCAGAGAAAGACTCCCTCATTCCTCCTCCAGAAGGAGCAGTGTGGGAATGCAGGGCAGGAATCTGCTGGGTTTGGAGAATTCAGATGGGGCTGTATGCCAGTGATAGAAATGCTTGGTCATAGGCTGGGTAAGCTCAGAGTGTCGCTGGAGACCAGGAAGATGGGAGGGATTGACTGCTTTTCTCTGAGGGTGCACTGAGGTATGGGGTCCTGAGCTATCAGCTCCTCCTAGCAGATGATTAGGAGGCTGCCATTTTTATTCCTGTCCTCCAGAGCTCTACAGAAAGCATTCAGGGAACCAAAGTGCCAAGAGCGAACCTGAGCAGATTACTTAGCCTAGCCCCTGGCAAGGGTGGTGCAATTCCACCTCGGGCAAAGGCATTTGAGACTCACTGCACCAGGCGGCCCCCACCCCCAGAAGATCAGCAAGAACATCCAGCCAAGACCAAGTTTGCCAATCAAAAAGAACAGTGGAACTCCAGAGCTAGGGGAAAGCAACACACAGAATTCATGGCTTTTTCCACATGATCTTTTAGTCTTGCAAAGTTAATTTTTTTTAAGTTTATTTTTTCTTATTCTATTTTTTTAACTTTTTCTCTTTCCTCTATTAACATCTTTAACTAGTTTATCTTAACAATATGTTTTTTAAAAAATCTTTTAAACGTTCATTGTTACAGATATATTTTATCTCTTCATTGTATTTAACCTTATTTTTTGTATAAATATGATTTTTTTTTCTTTACAAATTTGGGATACAATTTCTTCTAATAGATCAAAGTATACTCTAAACCTAGCACACGGCTAGCATCCAGCCTCAGCATATTCTCTCTCTTTTATTTCTTTTTCCAACCAACTTATCTTATATTGATAAGATATAGAATGTTTTTAGAATTTTTAAAAAATTTTAAAACTTTTTAGAAATATTAGAATTTTTTAGAATTTTTAAAATTTTCATCTCTACAGTCATATTCTGTCTCTTCATCATATTTACCCTTATTTTTGTGTGTTTTTAAGTTTTTCTTCCTTTCAAATTTTGGGAGGTAGTTTCTTCTAAGAGACCAGAGTACACCCAAAATCAAGTGGGTGGCTCAGTTCTATTCACAATTCTAATACACACACATATATATAAAATTTTTATTTAATACATTTATAAATATATTTTACATATCTAATATATAAATATATATAGATAATTTGATTATTTAATTTATATCTATATATATTATTTATTATATAAAATTTATATACTTATTTTTATAATTCATATATGCAATTATAAAATATAAATATATAATATAAAATAATTAACTATATTAAATATATAATATATAAAATATAATTATAATATAGATATCATATAACATGTATTATATGAGCATATATTTATTTTGTGTGTGTGTATATATATATGTATATACACATATACATATATATATATTTTTTTTTAATTTCTTTTTTTCCCCCTTTCTTCTCCCCCCAGTTTTGGGTCTTCTCTTCTGATTTGATTAATGTACAATTTCTGGGATCTTTGGCACCCTTTTAGCATTTTATTCTCTCATTCATATATTCTTATCTGGATAAAATTACAAGGCATAAAAGCTCACAACAAAATAAAGAACAAGATAAACTACCGATGGCTAGGAACCTAATCAATATGGACATTGGTAATATGTCAGAACTAGAGTTCAGAATCACAATCTCAAGGTGCTAGCTGGGCTCGAAAAAGGCATGGGAGATATTAGAGAAACACTTTCTGGAGAAATAAAATCCCTTTCTGGAGAAATAAAAGAATTAATGTCTAACCAAGTTGAAATATAAAAACCTATTAGTGAGGTGCAATAAAAAATGGAGGTTCTTACTGCTAGGATAAATGAAGCAGAAGAGAGAATTAGTGATATAGAAGACCAAGTGACGGAGAATAAAGAAGCTGAGCCAAAGAGAGTCAAACAACTACTGACCATGAGGGCAGAATTTGAGGTAAGTGATACCATAAAATGAAACAATGTTAAAATAATTGGGATCCCAGAAGAAGAAGAAAGAGAGAGAGGGGCAGAAGGTATATTGAAGTGAATTATAGTATAGAATTTCCCTAATATGGTAAAGGGAACAAGCATCAAAATCCAGTATGCATAGAGAACCCTGGTCAACATCAATAAAAATAGGTCCACACTCCATTATCTAATAGTAAAACTTACAGGTGTTAGTGACAAAGAGAAAATCCTGAAAGCAGCTTGGGATAAGAAGTCTTTAACATACACTGGTAGAAATATTAGATTGGCAGCAGACTTATCCACAGAGACCTGGCAGGCCAGAAAGAACTAACTGACATGATATATTGAGAGCACTAAATAAGAAAAATATGCAATCAAGAATACTATATCCAGCTAGGCTGTCACAGAAATAGAAGGAGAGATAAAAAGCTTCCAGGACAAAGTAAAAATAATTGATTTTGCAAACACTAAACCAGCCCTACAGGAAATACTGAAAGGAGTCTTCTAAGCAAAGGGACAGCCTAAAAGTAGTACACCAGAAAGGAATAAAGACAATATACCGTAACAATCACCTTACACGCAATACAATGACACTAAATTCATATCTTTTAATAGTTACCCTGAATATAAATGTGCTAATTGCCCCAACCAAAAGACACAGGTATCACAATGGATTAAAAAAAAAAAAAATACGATCCACCGATTTGCTGTCTACAAGAAACTCATTTTTTAAATTTTTTTTTTTTTATTTCACAGAGAGGGATCACAAGTAGGCAGAGAGGCAGGCAGAGAGAGGGGAAAGCAGGCTCCTGCTGAGCAGAGAGCCTGATGCAGGGCTCAATCCCAGGACCCTGAGATCATAAGCTGAGCTGAAGGCAGAGGCTTAATCCACTGAGCAACCCATGTACCCCCAGTAAACTCATTTTAGACCCAAAGACACCTCCATATTTCAAGTGAGGATGTGGAAAAAAAATTTACCATGCTAATGGACATCAAAAGAATGCTGAGGTGGCAATCCTTATACCAGATAAATTAGATTTTAAGCCAAAGGCAATAATAAGAGATGAGGAAGGACACTAGGTCATACTTAAAGGGTCTGTCTAACTAGAAGATCTAACAATTTTAAATATCTATGCCCCTAATATGGGAGCAGCCAACTATATAGACCAATTAATAACAAAATTAAAAAAAAAAACCACACATTGACAATAATACAATAATAGTAGGAGACTTTAACATCCCCTCACTGAAAAGGGCAGATCACCCAAGCAAAAGATCAAAAAGGAAATAAGGCTTTAAATGACACACTTGACCAAATGGACATTACAGATATATTCAGAATATTCTGTCCCAAAGCAACAGAATACACATTCTTCTCTACTGCATATGGAACATTCTCCAGAATAGATCACATCCTGGGTCACAAATCAAGTCTCAACCAGTACCAGAAGATAGAGATAATTCCCAGCATATTTTCAGACCACAAGGCTCTGAAGCTAGAACTCAACACAAGAGGAAAGTTGGAAAAATTAAAAAAAACATGGAGGCTCAAGAGCATGCTACTAAAAAATGAATGGGTCAACCAGGAAATTAAAAAACTGAAAAAATTCATGGAAAGAAATGAAAATGAAAACACGATGGTTCAAAATCTGTGGGACACAGCAAAAGTGGTCCCGAGAGGAAAATATACAGTGATACCAGCCTTTCACAAGAAACAAAAAAGGTCTCAAGCACAAAACGTAAGCCTGCACCTAAAGGAGCTGGAGAAAGAAAAGCAAAATAAGCCTAAACCCAGCAGGTGAAGAGAAATCATAAAGATCAGACCAGAAATCAATGAAATAGAAACCAAAAGAACCAGTATAACAAATCAATGAAACTAGGAGCTGGTTCTTTGAAAGAATTAATAAGATTGATAAGACCCTGCCAGACTTATCAAATAGAAAAGAGAAATGACCCAAATCAATAAAATCATGAATGAAAGAGGAGAGATCACAACTACTAAAGAAATAAAGACAATTGTAAGAACATACTATGAGCAACTCTATGCCAACAAATTTGACAATCTGGAAGAAATAGATGCATTCCTAGAGACATATAAACTACAACTGAACCAGGGAGAAATAGAAAACCTGAACAGACCCATAACTACTAAGGAGATTGAAACAGTCATCAAAAATCTCCAAACAAACAAAAGCCCAGGGCCAGACGGCTTCCTAGGGGAATTCTACCAAACATTTAAAGAAGAACTAATTCCTATTCTCCTGAAACTTCCAAAAAATAGAAATGGAAGGAAAACTTCCCAACTCATTTTATGAGGCCAGCATCACCTTTATCCCCAAACCAGACAAGGATCCCATCAAAAAAGAGAACTATAGACCAATATCCTTGATGAACACAGATGCAAAAATTCTCACCAAAATACTAGCCAATGGGATTCAACAGTACATTAAAAGGATTATTCACCACAACCAAGTGGGATTTATCCCAGGGCTGCAAGGTTGGTTCAACATCCACAAATTAATCAATGTGATAAAACACATTAATAAAAGAAAGAACAAGAACCATATGATACTCTCCATAGATGCTGAAAAACATTTGACAAAGTACAGCATCCCTTCATGATCAAAACTCTTCAAAGTGTAGGGATAGAGGGCACATACCTCAATATCATCAAAGCCATTTATGAAAAACCCACCACAAATATCATTCTCAATGGAGAAAAACTGAAAGCTTCTCCGCTAAGGTCAGGAACACAGCAGGGATGTCCATTATCAACACTTCTATTCAACATAGTACTAGAATTCCTAGCCTCAGCAATCAGACAACAAAAGGAAATTAAAGGCATCCAAATCGGCAAAGAAGAAGTCAAACTATTGCTCTTTGCAGATGATATGATACTATATGTAGAAAACCCAAAAGACACCACTCCAAAACTGCTAGAACTTGTACAGGAATTCAGTAAAGTGTCAGGATATAAAATCAATGCACAGAAATCAGTTGCATTTCTCTCCACCAACAAGACAGAAGAAAGAGAAATTAAGGAGTCAATCCCACTTACAATTGTACCCAAAACTAAAAGATATCTAGGAATAAACCTAACCAAAGAGGCAAAGAATCTATACTCAGAAAACTATAAAGTACTCATGAAAGAAATTGAGGAAGACACAAAGAAATGGAAAAATGTTCCATGCTCCTGGATAGGAATAATAAATATAGTGAAAATGTTTATGCTACCTAAAGCAATCTACACATTTAATGCAACTCCTATCAATATATCAACCATTTTTTTTCAAAGAAATGGAACATATAATCCTAAAATTTACATGGAATCAGAAAAGACCTCGTATAGTCACAGGAATATTGAGAAAGAAAGCCAAAGTTGTTGGCATCACAATTCTGAACTTAAAGCTCTATTACAAAGCTGTCATTATCAAGACAGCATGGTACTGGCACAAAAACGGACACATAGATTAATGGAATAGAATAGAGAGCCCAGAAATAGACCTTCAACTCTATGGTCATCTAATCTTTGACAAGGCAGGAAAGAATTTCCAATGGAAAAAAGACAGCCTCTTCAATAAATGGTGTTGGGAAAATTGGATGGCCAGATGCAGAAAAATGAAATTGGACCACTTCCTTACACCACACACGAAAATAGACTCAAATGGATGAAGGACCTCAATGTGAGAAAGGAATCCATCAAAATCCTTGAGAAGAACACAGGCAGCAACCTCTTTGACCTCAGCCACAGCAACATCTTCCTAGGAACATTGCCAAAGGCAAGGGAAGCAAGGGCAAAAATGAACTACTGGGATTTCATCAAGATCAAAAGCTTTTACATAACAAAGGAAACAGTTAACAAAACCAAAAGACAACTGACAGAATGGGAGAAGATATTTGCAAATGACATATCAGATAAAGGACTAGTGTCCAAAATCTATAAAAAACTTAGCAAACTCAACACCCAAACAAAGAATCCAATCAAGAAATGGGCAGAAGACATGAACAGACATTTCTGCAAAGAAGACATCCAGATGGCCAACACACACATGAAAAAGTTCTCCATATCACTCTGCATCAGGGAAATACAAATCAAAACCACAATGAGATAGCACCTCACACCAGTCAGAATGGCTAAAATTAACAAGTCAGGGAATGACAGATGCTGGTGAGGATACAGAGAAAGGGGAACCCTCCTACACTGTTGGTGGGAATGCAAGCTGGTGCAACCACTCTGGAAAACAGCTTGGAGGTTCCTCAAAATGTTTAAAATAGAACTACCCTATGACCCAGCAATTGCACTACTGAGTATTTACCCTAAAGATACAAATATAGTGCACGTGCACCCGAATGTTTATAGCAGCAAGGTCTACAATAGCCAAACTATGGAAAGGACCTAGATGTCCATCAACAGATGAATGGATAAAGAAGAGGTGGTATATATACACAATGGAACACTATGCAGCCATCAAAAGAAATGAAATCTTGCCATTTGTGATGACATGGATGGAACTAGAGGGTAGCATGCTTAGCAAAATAAGTCAATCGGAGAAAGACAACTATCATATGATCTCCCTGATATGAGGAAGTGGAGATGCAACATGGCGGGTTAAGGGGGTAGGAGAAGAATAAATGAAACAATATGGGATTGGGAGGGAGACAAACCATAAGTGACTCTTAATCTCACAAAACAAACTGAGGGTTGCTGGGGGGAGGGGGTTTGGGGAAGGAGGGTGGGATCATGGACATTGGGAAGGGTATATGCTATGGTAAGTGCTGTGAAGTGTGTAAACCTGGTAATTCACAGACCTGTACCCCTGGGGATAAAAATATATGTTTATAAAAAATAAAAAATAAAAAAAATAAAAGATAACTAATTTTAAAAAAAGAATATATTATGGGTAACTATATGTTAGCACATATGATAATCTGGAGTAAATGGATGCATTCCTAGAGACATATAAACTACCAGACCTGAATCAGAAAGAAATAGAACCCCTGAAAAGACCTATATCCAGTAAGGAGATTGAAACAGTCACCAAAAATCTCCCAACGAACAAGAGCCCAGGGCCAGATGGCTTCCTGGGGAATTCTACCAAACATTTAAAGAAGAATTAGTACCTGTTCTCCTGAAATTGTTCCAAAAAATAAAAATGAAAGGCAACTTCCAAACTCATTTTAGGAGGCCAGCATTACCTTGATATCAAAACCAGAAAAAGACCCCATCAAAAACGAGAATTATAGACCAATATCCTTGACAAATCCAAAAATTCTCACCAAAATATTAGCAAATAGGATCCAAGAGTTTTGGATTACTCACCACAACCAAGTGGGACTTATCCCTGGGCTGCAAGGTTGGTTCAACATCCACAAATCAATCAATGTGATAAAATACATTAATAAAAGAAAGGACAAGAACCATATGATACTCTCAATAGATGCTGAAAAAGCATTTGACAAAGTACAGCATTATTTCTTGATCAAAACTCTTCACAGTGTAGGCATAGAGGCTACATACCTCAATAGCATCAAAGCCATCTATGAAAAACCCACATTGAATATCATCCCCAACGGGGAAAAACTGAGAGCTTTTCCCCTATGGTCAGGAACACAGCAGGGCTGTCCACTATCACCACTGCTATTAACATAGTACCGGAACTCCTAGCCTCAGCAATCTGACAACAAGAAGAAAATAAAAGGCATGTGAATTGGCAAAGAAGAAATCAAACTCTTACTCTTTGCAGATGATATGATACTTTATGTGGAAATCCCAAAGACTCCATTCCAAAACTACTAGAACTCACACAAGAATTTAGTAAAGGGTCAGGATATAAAATCAATGCCTCCAAATCAGTTGCATTTCTATACACCAACAGCAAGACAGAAGAAAGAGAAATTAAGGAGTCAATCCCATTTACAATTGCTCCCCAAACCATAAGATACCTAGGAATAAACCCAACCAAAGATGCAAAGAATCTGTACTCTGAAAAGTATAAAGTCCTCATGGAAGAAATTGAGGAAGACACAAAGAAATGCAAAAAGTTCCATGTTCATGGATTAGAAGAACAAATAGTATGAAAATGTCTATGCTACCTAAAGTAATCTACACATTAAATGCAATCCCTACTAAAATGCATCAATTTTTTTCAAAGAAATGGAAAAAAAATCCTAAAATTAATAAAGAACTAGAAAAGACACCAAATAGCCAGAGGAATGTTGAAAAAGAAAGCCAAGGTTGGTGGCATCACAGTTCCAGACCTCAAGCTCTATTACAAAGCTATAATAGATAGCTATAGATAATATAATAGGCACATATCTATAATAGATAGTTATAGATAATATAATAGGCACAAAAACAGATACATAGATCAATGGAACAGAATAGAAAGTCCAGAAATAGACTATGGTCAACTAATGTCTGACAAAACAGGAAAGAATATCCAATGGAAAAAACACACTCTCTTTAACAAATGGTGTTGGGAATACTGGACAGCCACATGCAGAAGAATGAAACTGGACCATTTCCTTATACCACACACAAAAACAGACTCAAAATGGATGGAAGACAATGTGAGACAGGAAACCATCAAAACCCTTGAGGAGAACACAGGCAGCAACGTCTTTGACCTCAGCTATATCAACTTCTTCCTAGAAACATCGCCAAAGGCAAGGGAAGCAAGGGCAAAAATGAACTATTGGGACTTTGTCAAGATCAAAGCTTTTGCACAGCAAAGGAAATAGCAAAACAACAGAGAACCGACAGAATTGGAGAAGATATTCGCAAATGACATATCAGATAAAGGGCTAGTATCCAAAATCTATGAAGAACTTAATCAAACTCAACGAAGAACAAAGAATCCAATCAAGAAATGGGCGGAAGCCATGAACAGACATTTCTGCAAAGAACACATCCAGATGGCCAACAGACCCATGAAAAAGTGCTCCATATCACTGGGCATCAAGGAAATACAAATCAAGACTACAGTGATACGCCACCTCACACCAGTCAGAATGGCTAAAATTAACAAGTCAGGAAACAAGAGATGTTAGCAAGGATTCGGAGAAAGGGGAACCCCCCTAACTGTTAGTGGGAATGCAAGCTGGTGCAACCACTCTGGGAAACAGCATGGAGCTTCCTCAAAAAGTTTAAAATAGAGCTACCCTGTGACTGAGCAATCGCCCTGCTGGTTATTTACCCTAAAGATACCTACGTAGTGATCTGAAGGGGCACATGCACCCAAATGTTTCTAGCAGTAATGTCCACGATAGCCAAATTATGGAAAGAACCTAGATGTCCATCAACAGATGAATATATACAATGGAATACTATTTGGCCATCAAAGGAAATGTAATCTTGCCATTTGAAATGATGTGGATGGAACTAGATAGTATTATGCTAAGCAAAATAAGTCAATCAGAGAAAGACAGCTATCATATGATCTCTCTGACATAAGGAGTTTGAGAGGCAGAGGATGGTGTTCTGGGGGATAGGGAAGGAAAAAATGAAACAAGATGGGAGTGGAAGGGAGACAAACCATGAGAGACTCTTAATCTCACAAAACAAACTGAGGGTTGCAGGGTGGGGGCATGGAGAGAGTTTTTGGGTTATGGACATTGGGAAGGGTATGTGATATGGTGAGTGCTGTGATATGTGTAAGCCTGATGGTTCACACACCTGTATCCCTGGGGCAAATAATGAATTATATGTTAATAAGAATAATAAATAAAGAATAGTGAATAACTGAATACATCAGAATAAATGAATACAATTGATTAATTGAATTCAATATCCCATGTTGCAAACTTAAATACGTTATTGTACATCAATGGAACACCATGAATCTTTTCATAAGAATAAAGTAGATCTGCATGAATTGAGATGAATAATTATCCATAATATATTCTTATGTAGGGGGAAAAAAGATGTTACTTAACAGCATGTTTGGTAAGACTACTTGTGTAATAAATGTTTACATAACTAGTAAAATCGAGAGAGATATATAAAGCATGCTTTATATAAATGATGCTTAGCAGGGATTGGAATAAATGTAAAGGCTTTCCCTTTCTTCCTTATGTAGTTATATTCAAGAATTTACCAAGTGGATAAGCTGTATAATTGGCAATAACTATCAGGATATTGCCATTGTAGAACAAAAAATTCACTGTCAGAAGTATAGCAAAGAGTGTATGCAGAGGGTTACTAAGAGTAAAAAGCAGAAATCCTCTCTGCCTGACCAGATTTGGGAAACTTCACAGAGAGGGGACCTTCCAACCAGAGCTAGAAGATTGAGTAAGATTTTCTTAGCAGGTGAAGAGAGGGAAAAGCACTCAGACCTGGAGGGACAAGTTAAGCAAATCACTAGACCTTGGTGATGCCAAAATGAATAGATCTAGGTCCTATTTGTCCTCAAAGAGCTCTCAACCAATGTGAGGAAACAATCCATATCTAAGACATTTCATGACTCAAAGCAGGGCAATGTAGGGATTTGGAGGAGAGGTGTAGTTTGGACAAGAACTTTTCTGGGTAAAATTATTTAATACTTTCTATAGGGATTCTCAGTTTTCTCCCAGCCTCAGCACATCTCAATGATAGCACACATTTAATCATAATGGCGACACAGAAGAATAGCAATTCATAAGGAAACTGGGAGCTGAACTAGTCAGTTTCCCTTTGATAACTCTTGGTACATAAAGGCACTCTGGAGAGGAATGCTTGAGGAACACCAAGTAAGCAAGGATGGCTGGAAAAGTTTCTTGGTTTGTGAAGGTTTACAGCATCTATGCTGACTACAAGCTCGGCTTTAGGTTTGTCTCCAAGACAAGATTCTTTATCCACAGTGGCCATGAATAATGTATGTCACATCCTCCTTCTGAATCCCTATATTGTCTACCAATTTTATTTTAGTATGCAAATAAACTCATAACACAAAAATAATTTTAAAAGAAATATGTTAAAAATCATTTGTCTTACATCAATTTAAATTAATATATTTTGTACTGATTATTAAGTCTTTGTACATAAGTATACATATTTTTAAATAGTAATTATAATACATATATACTCCTTGATTTCTATTAACACTGTAAGTACAAATTTCCCCATGTAAATATACAGTTTATAATTGAAATTTTAATAGCCACATTATATTACATTGCATTGATGTCCCGTAATTTATTTACCCAGTTGTCAGACACTTAAGCTGCAATGAGTAACATGGCTTATATCTTTGATACATATAAATTTATATGCATATAATCCTTTATAATAAAATCCCCCCAAATAAATTATTATGTGAAAGATTATAAATCATATTTTGTCTTTCAAAAAGGCCAAGTATCCAGGACCACTCACTGCATGCATCTATGCAGTTTTATCACAATGTAACTACTACTTGATATTACTGCTTTAAATGAAAGATTTCCTAAATTTAAATAATGTAAAACAGAGAGTGGCTATGGTTTGATTTTTAAGGCTTTGAACTGCAAGTGTAGTGAATCTTTTATTTTGTGTTAGCATAGAGGTTATGGGAGGCTACCGAATTACAGGTCTCTGTGAGCTTGTGTGCTTGGGCAAGTTGTTCAACCTGTGCTGTTGCTTCTTACCCTTAAAGTGGGAAAAATAATAGTGGTTAGCTGGTTGGATTGTTGTGGGGATTAAGTAACTTAATACATGTAAAGTATCTAGAATGGTACCTGGTACATAATAATCACTCAACTTGTGTTACATGGTATTATTATAGTTAATGTAATTATTAGTAGGACAAATATAGTATATTGATGGAAGTAAAGGAGTAGGGCTTCTATTTTTCATTATAAGAATTGATCATTCAAGTCATTTGGGATATAAATATTTTTTCTAATTTATTTACACATATATCTTTCATGTATATACTATTTACATACCATTGCTTTCATTATTATTAAGGCCACATGTCCACCTCCTGACGTCTAATTTTGAGGAGGTACTTCATTTCTCTCTGTCTCCATTTCTTCATACACAAAATACAAGAATGGCCATAACTTACAAGACTTTTGTGAGGATTTAAAATAATATACATAATTAAATTGAGAAAACCTAATCCTCTTAGAAGCTAATATAAGAATTACCTTAGTAAGAGAGCCTCCTTTGTTCAGAAATTGTCATAATAAGCCCACTTGAGGTGTGCTTCAAGGCTTTAAAGAAGGAAAATAAACCATCCTTTGCAAGATAAGGCCTTTGTTCTTGGGTGGGGGGTGCAGAAAGATGGCAAATACTTTGCAATGACATCTTGTATCCTTCTGTGACACTCCAAGCGCTCCTTATGCTATACTCAAAACATCTGTGGAGTGGATTCATTTGAGGTAGAAGGATTGCATTTGACATGGGAAAGTAATAAAGAGAGCCTCAAGAAAACTCAGATGCTATGAGAAAAGGGATGACACAAGATTAATGGTATTTCTCCCATTAATTAAGGTATGATTATCCCTAAATCATGGAATTAGGGGGATCTTAAAGTGCAAGGAAGTCCTACTTAGCATCAGAATGATATAAATATACAAGCCTGTTGCATAAGACTTAATTCCTCAATACACTGTACCATAATTTTAAATAATATAAACATTTTTACTCATTTTTATTATGTTTTATAATTAAGGGCATTTTCATATATATCATCTCATTTAACTTTTACAACAATTTCTTTTGGTATATCTGGGGAAATATTTTTCTCCATCTGTTGTTTTCTCTTTTATTTGTTATGGTATTTTTCATTGTGCATACATTTTTAAATTGTATGTAACTAAATATGTCAGTCTTTTCCTTTGTGGTTTCTAACATTGCTTAAATATTAGAAAGCCATCATTCCTCTAAGGAAGGAAATGGCAAGTACTCAATTGTATCTTCCACTAGTCATCTGATGATTTTCTTTCTTTTTTCTTTTTTTCTTTTTTTTAATTTAACTCTACATGGTGTGTTCATGAAACCAAATATATGTGGAAGACAGAAAGATTATATTTAGTGAAACTTCTATTAAATTTTAAAATAGCTAGGTAATCCATAATGACCTTGTTAGGTCAATTTTATTGTACCCATTTTACACAAAATAATTTGAATATTTACTGAGCTCTCACCTCCTTCAAGGCTGTGAGGTCTTTGTAGTTCATCTTAATGTCCCTATCACAGAGTTATGGTCATTATTCTCATTTCATATACAAGAAAGCTAAGACAAAGTGCAGGTAAGTCACTTAGCTGAGGTCACAGCACTGGCAAGGGACAGAGTGGAGATTTATATCCTGCAAGACTGATGCTACAACTACTTGCATAACAACCACCCACAGAAGACCCTCTAGCTCAGCAAGGTTGAGTCAGCTGGATAGCTATTAGGTGGGTTTGCCTAATGGTACAGTCCAGGTTCTTTTTACAGCAATACTCTGCACAGGTCCCTCTTCTGCTCAGACTGAATAGGCAAGATGGCAATGCCATTAGCACACAGACATCCTGCTAATTGCACTCAACTTTTTGAGCTATGTGTATAAACCAATCTATAAGGCAAGAGTGAGCAATATACTTAGGAAAGCAGGAGCTTCACTGAGTGCAAATATGCTTCTCAGTGCGATTTCCACTGAGGGGTTTATGTGCATGATAAAAATTAAATGGCTATGTGATAAATTGACCATGAGATAAAGCAATTTTCAAGGGAATAGTGAGAGGAGGAACAAAAATGATTAAGAAAATGGGACTAACTGGGTGAGACAAGATTAAAGGAGTTAACTGTGTATAGCTGAGCTTGGAGAAGGAAGGAAAACTGAAGCACCAACAAATACCCGTGCACAAAAAGGTTGATAGTTATTCTAAAGGGTAAGAAGGCCCTTGTTTCATGTGGTTTAGGCATCACCCCAATTAAAGAACAAATTAATATGAAAAGAAGCAACATCACCAAATCAAAATCATAAAGTAACTTCACAGCATTCCCATTATAATCAGGTCACATAAAAAAGCAAGAAGAGCCAAGAGCAGCCTGGAGGGAATGGGAGTCTGCTGTGTTCTTTCTTCAAGAGTATGCTCCATTCTGTCAAAGGCGGACCCACTTCCACAAAGCTTTTGCTCTGTTTCACATGGATCCAAATGGCCTCTCTTCCCACTTTTCTGCTATGTGCCACCCGCACCCCACTCTCTGGGCTCCAGATACGTTGTTCTCCATTCAGCTTCTTGACCAAGCCTAGCATATGCCTTCCTTTGGGGCCTTCTCAACTGCTGTTCTCAGAATAACAGTTGTCTCCATCACCATCATCAAGCTGATCTTCTTCTAACTCCTTTACCTCATTTTCTTCCCATAAGTCTACATGATAAGTTTTATTATTGTTCCCTTTTTATAGATGTGGAGGGACAGAAAGTTTAATATCTTACTACATTCCAGACAACTAGATTTTTTTTCCATTTTTCTATGTCTTTTCAACTTTCTTTTTTGCTTTTTAAAAAAATTATTTTTTTTCAGTGTTCCAAAATTCATTGTTTATGCACTACACCCAGTTCTCCATGTAATATGTGCCCTGTAATACCCACCACCTGGCTCACCCAACACCTCATCCCTTTCCCCTCCAAAACACTCAGTTTGTTTCTTGGAGTCCACAGTCTCTCATGGTTTGTCTCCCCCTTCAATTTCCCCCAACTCACTTCTCCTCTCCATCTCCTAATGTGATCCGTGTTATTCCTTATGCTCCACAAGTAAGTGAAACCATATGATAATTGACTCTCTCTGCTTGACTTATTTCACTCTGCATAATTTCTTCCAGTCCTGTTTATGTTGATACAAAGGTTGGGTATTCATCCTTTCTGAAGGAGGCATAATATTCCATTGGCTATATGGACCATATATTCTTTATCCATTTGTCTGTTGAAGGGCATCTTGGTTCTTTCCACAGTTTGGCGACTGTGACCATTGCTGCTATGAACATTGGGGTACAGATGACCCTTATTTTCACTACAGATGTATTTTTTTTAAGGTTTTATTTATTTGACACAGAGAGAGAGATCACAAGTAGGCAGAGAGGCAGGTAGAGAGAGAAAGAGGGGAGGAAGCAGGCTCCCCACAGAGCAGAGAGCCTGATGCGGGGCTCGATCCCAGGACCCTGAGATCATGACCTGAGTTGAAGGCAGAGGCTTTAACCCACTGAGCCACCCAGGCACCCCACTACATCTGTATCTTTGGGGTAAATACCCTAGTGCAGTTGCAGAGTCATAGGGTAGCTCTATTTTTAATTTCTTAAGGAATCTCCACGCTGTTTTCCAAAGTGGCTGTACTGACTTGCATTAAACCCCAACAATGTAAGAGGATTCCCCTTTCTCCACATCCTCTCCAACACTTGTTGTTTACTGTCTTGTTGATTTTGGCCATTCTAACAAGTGTAAGGTGGCATCTCAGTGTGGTTTTGATTTGAGTCTCCCTGATGGCTAATGATCATGAACATTTTTTCATGTGTCTCCATTTGTATGTCTTCTTTGGAGAAGTGTCTGTTCATGTCTTCTGCCCATTTTTTGACATGATTATCTGTTTTGTGTGTGTTCATTTTGAGGCATTCTTTATAAATCTTGGATGTGAGCCCATTGTAGTTCATTTGCCTCTTCGTTTAGTTGACTGTTTCCTTTGCTGTGCAGAAGTTTTGATCTTGATGAAGTTCCAAAAGTTCATTTTTTTGCTTTTGTTTCCTTTGCCTTTGGAGACATGTCTTAAAAGAAGTTGCTGTGGCTGATGTTGAAGAGGTTACTGCCTATGTTCTCCTCTAGGATTTTGATAGATACCTGCCTCATGTTGAGGTCTTTTATCGATTTTGAGTTTTTCTTTGTGTATGGTGTAAGAAAATGGTCGAGTTTCATTCTTCTACACAGAGCTGTCCAATTTTCCCAGCACCATTTATTGAAGACTCTGTCTTTTTTCCACTGTATCTGCTTTGTTGAAGATTATTTGACCATAGAGTTGAGGATCTATATCTGGACTCTCTACTCTGAGTAGTTCCACTGGTCTATGTATCTGATTTTGTGCCAGTACCATGATGTCTTGGTGATCTCAGCTTTGTAGTAAAGCTTGAAATCAGGAAACATGATGCCCCCAGTTTTGTTTTTCTTTTTCAACATTTCCTTAGCAATTCGGGGTCTCTTCTAGTTCCATATAAATTTTAGGTTTGTTCCAGCTCTTTGAAAAATGTCAGTGGAGAGGTGCCTAGGTGGCTCAGTGGGTTGGGCATCTGCCTTCAGCTCAGGTCATGATCTCAGAATCCTGGGATCAAGCCCCACATAGGGCTCTCTGCTCAACAGGGAGCCTACTCCCCCCCTCCCCCACCTGCCTCTCTGCCTACTTGTGATATCTCTCTGTGACAAATAAATAAATAAAATCTTAAAAAATAAATAAAATCCTTAAAAAATTTTAAAAAATGTTGATGGAATTTTGATTGGGATGGCATTGAAAGTATAAATGGCTCTGGGCAGTATAGACATTTTAACAAAGTTTATTCTTCTGATCCATGAGCAAGGAATGCTCTTCCATCTTTTCTTGTCTTCTTCAATTTCTTTCATGAGTGTTCTGTAGTTCCTCAAGTACAGATCCTTTACCTCTTTGGTTAGATTTATTTCCAGGTATCTATGGTTCTTGGTGCTACAGTAAACACAATCGATTCTCTAATTTCTCTTTCTATATTTTCAGTTAGTGTATAAGAAAGCAACTGATTTCTGTACAATGATTTTATATCCTGCCACATTACTGAATTGCTGTATGAGTTTTAGTAGTTTGTGGGTGGAGTCTTTTGGGTCTTCCATACAAAGTATCATGTCATCTGGGAAGAGAGAGCATTTGACTTATTTGCCAATTTGAATATATTTTATTTCTTTTTGTTGTCTGATTGCTGTTGCTAGGACTTCTAGTACTATGTTGAACAACAGTGGTGATTGGACATCCTTGTCTTGTCCCTGCTCTCAAAGGGAAGGCTGCCAGCTTTTCCCCACTGAGGAGGATATTCGCTGTGAGTTTTTCATAGATTTTATGAAGTTGAGGAATATTCCCTCTATCCCTATACTTTGAATTGTTTTAATCAGGAACAGATGCTGTATCTTGTTAAATACCATGCAAAGCTTTTTAACAGAAAAAGGTCCTCAGTTGAGAGGACCATGTGGTTCTTCTCTCTGCTCTTATTGATTTGTTCTATCACATTGATTGATTCACGGATGTTGAACCACCCTTGTATCCTATGGATAAATCCCACCTGGTCATGGTGGATAACCTTTTTTAATGTACTGTTGGATTCTATTAGCTAGGACCTTGTTGAGAATCTTGGCATCCATATTCCTCAAGGATATTGGTCTGAAATTCTCCAGGTCTTTGCCTGGTTTGGGATCAGGGTAATGTTGGCTTCATAAAAAGAGTCTGGAAGTTTTCCTTTTGTTTCTATTTTTGAAACAGCTTCAGGAGAATAGGTTATTATTTCTTCTTTGAATGTTTGGTAGAATTCTCCAGGGAATCTGTCAGGTTCTGAGCTCTCATTTTTGGGGAGGTTTTTGATCACTACTTCAATCTTTTTACTAGATATTGGTCTATTCAGATTGTCAGTTTCTTCCGGAGTCAGTTTTGGAAGTTTATAGGTTTCCAGGAATGCATCCATTTCATCTAGGTTGCTTAACTTATTGGCATATAACTGTTGATAATAATTTCTGATGATTGTTTCTGTTTCTGTTCCCTTGGTGTTAGTTATCATCTCTACCTTTTAACATAATTTTGTTAATTTGGGTCCTCTCTCTTTTCTTTTGGATTAGTTTGTCCAATGGCTTATCAGTCTTATTGATTCTTTCAAAAAAACAGCTTCTAGTTTTGTTGATGTGTTCTACTGTAACTCTAGTTTCTATCTCATTAATCTCTGCTCTAATCTTGATTATTTCTCTTCTTGTGTGGGGTTGGCTTAATTTGTTGTTGATTCTCCAGTTCTTTAAGGTATAAAAAGAGCTGGTGTATTCTGGATTTTTCAAATTTTTTGAGGGAGGCTTAGATGGCTATGTATTCCCCCCTTAGGACTGCCTTTGCTATATCCGATAGGTTTTGGACTGAAGTGTCTTCATTTTCATTGGTTTCCATAAATTGTTTAAGTTCTTCCTTGATTTCTTTGTTGATCCAAATTTTCTTAAGCAGGGTGGTCTTTAGCATCCAGGTGTCTGAATTCCTTCCAAAGTTTTTCTTGTGGTTGAGTTCCAGTGGGTTCTCAGACCATTGTGGTCTGAGAATATGCAGGGAATAATCTCAATCTTTTGGTATCAGTTGAGTCTTGATTTGTGACCCAATATGTGGTCTATTCTGGAGAAAGTTCCAAGTGCACTCAAGAAGAATGAGTATTCTGTTGTTTTAGGGTGGAATGTTCTGTATACATCTATGAGGTCCATCTGGTCCAATGTGTCATTCAATGCCCTTGTTTCTTTATTGATTTTCTGCTTGGATGATCTGTCTATTACTGAGAGTGGTGTGTTAAGCTCTCCTACTATTAATGTATTCATATCAATAGGACTCTTTATCTTGATTAACAGTTGTCTTGTGTAGTTGGCTGCTCCTGTATTGGGGACGTAAATATTTACAATTGTTAGATCTTCTTGGTGGATAGACCCTTTAAGAATGATATAGTTTCCTTCTTTATTTCTGACTAAAGTCTTTAATTTAAAATCTAATTTATCTTAAATGAGAATCACTACCCCAGCTTGCTTTTGAGGTCCTTTGGCATGAAAGATTGTTTTCCATCCCTTCACTTTCAGTCTGGATGTAACCTGAGGTTCCAAATGGGTTTCTTGTAGACAACATATGAACAGGTCCTGTTGTTTTATCCAATCTGCAACCCTGTGCCATTTTATGGCAACATTTAGGCCATTCACATTGAGAGTGATTACTGAAAGATAAATCTTTATTGACATCATGTTTCCTGTGAAGTCCTTGTTTCTATAGATTGTCTCTGTACATTTCTGCTCTATGTCGCTCTTGGGTTCTTTCTTCTTTTATAGAATCCCCCTTAATATTTCTTTTAGTGCTGGGTTGGTGGTCACATACTCTTTTAAACATTGCTGGCCTTGGAAGATTTTTATCTCTCCATCCATTTTGAGTGTCAGCCTTGTTGGATAAAGTATTCTTGGCTGCATGTTCTTCTCATTTAGTGTCCTGATTATGTCTTGCCAGCACTTTCTGGCTTTCCAGGTTTCTGTAGACAGGTCTGCCATTATTCTGATGGACCTTCCTCTGTATGTAAGGAATTTCTTCCCCCAGCTGCTCTCAAAAACTCTTGTCTAAAATTATGATTTATGAGTCTCACAATCAAGTGGTTTGAGGTCTTTCTAGGTTTCTTGATCTGGCTGGGGGGTGTTCCTTCTATCTCTAGGATAGGAATACTGGTTCCATTCCCCAGATTGGGAAAATTTTTCTTTTTAACTCTTATTCATTCTTTCAGTCTCAGCTTTAAGACCACTTCCTTAAGGAGGGCAAAACTGACCTCCACATTTCTAGCTCTTGCAGCCTTCACATAGTTGTCACTACATGCACAGTTCTCTTTGTTTCCTATCTTTCTTTCCCTCAGGTCATAAGCTTCATGGGAGGAGATACAGTTATCTGTTAGGTGAAATGCCTGGCGTATAATAGGTGCTTAATAAATATTTATTGAATGAATGAATGTGAATGAATAAATAATAACTAGAATAATAGGGGGGATGACCCTGCTTTTTTTTTTTTTTTTTTTTTGTGGTCAGATCTGATTTCCCTACTTTAAAGAGTATATGCATATGGCAATAGGAATGTGTTCAGAGAAAATTAATGGGTGTCTAGGGATAGCTATGAGGGCAGCAGCTCAAAGCAATGTCATATAAGGCATAATTGATTAACAAAGCCTGTTTACCTCGGGGAAAACAGGTATAATTATTTCAGATATCCGAGGGCCTCTATGCATTGAATAGATAAAATGATCAACTGCTCTAGTGGATTAAGTAAGTTTACTGATATCTAATGCTTTCTTACCCCCTGAGAGAGAGCAAAAGAGAGAGAGAGAGAGAGAAAGAGAAAGAGAGAGAGAGAGAGGGAGAGAATGAATTAAAAAGAAAAAAAATTCCATAAACAATTTGTTTGAACTAAGTCTTCGGAATAGTACAAAGGAGGAAAAAAAAAAAAGCAAGTTCTGGACAAACTGAGAACATGAATTTTACCTTGATTTTGAGGGATACCAACCTGGGCACAACACAAATACACATCCCATAAAAACAAAAATATTTTTGAATGGTCAGTATTCAACAAAATTGGACTTCATCAAAAGTAAATTAAAAACAGTTTCTAGGAGTTCTGTTGTAGATGTCTTCTACACACTAATCATTTTTGATTGCCTGGGCTTTCAATTATTTGTGGAGCCCAAGGAGCAGCCTGGGGGTACTTAAGTAGCAGCAATTAGTTTGGTAGGTAGGCACTCTATTTAAAGGGTCATGGATTATGAGGAGCTACCCATTTTAGCCTGCATTTTACACAAACTACATTTATATAAAGAGCAATAATTCCTCAGCCTTGCATTCAAGTCTTCAGAATCTTGCTTTCAATGATCAGACTATGTTTAAAAAATCTTGCTAAAGCCAGATTAATTGTTCCCTAGACACCAAGTAGGTTCTTACCTCTCTTCCCATCTTTTTTTTTGCACTAACTAAATACTCCCTGACCCTGAGAACATGCTTAAGCCATACATCCTCATGTAGCCATTCTAGATCTTTCTGACTCAGGGATCTCTGAATCTTTTGGGATATCCTCAAATTGCCTGTAGCACTAAATTAAATAATACCATGCAAAGCAATTTAACAATATATGGTACTTTTGTCTCTCTGACAACATTAGTTTCTAATTAAAGGCTGTGTTTTCTTTTGTTTTCAATACCCAGAGGGTATCACGCAAAAAGAAAATGAGTCTATAGTGACTTTTACTGGGTTGACAAATTAAAGCATTTTAAAATACAGTTTAGATACTTTATCATATTTTACTGGCCATTATTCTAACCCATCCCATAAAGGATTTCAGAAAGAATATAAAAACAAAGTCAAATGTTAAGTTTTCTGGAAAAGAAATAGGCCTTAAGTCATAAAAAAGAAGAAGAAGCAGGATACTCTAAACAGGAGGGTTGTTACAGGGATGAACATTAAAAATGGTTCTGAGTCTCCTGGTAGCCAAGGAGATAGATGATATGTTGTATAATCTCTTACTGTCTGCTAAAATACAGTAGACCAGTTCTTTATCATTCCCCTTATCTTGAATTCTAATGGAATCTTATCTCCTGATATGTTACATCAGAGGCCAATGGGTAAAACAATGAGTAATGTTTTCAATATATTTTACAACAAATGCATGTGGATTTTTCTTTTGATGTTGCTAAAGACCAAAGGTATACCTAGAATTAAGACAGCTTAGAGATACAGATACATAATTCAATACTTAAATAAACTCCTCTAAGTATCTCTTATTTTTCTCAGCTGGATTTTTCAGATAGATGATTTAGGGAGTTTTTCAATATTTCTGTCCTTTGTCATCTTACAACTTAAGAAACTTAGCTATTATGATCATTATCAGATACATTCTCCATTCTTATAACTTTATATTCATTTGACTTACATTATTGTTAAGAATTAGACAAATTAATATGTATTCAAGGCTTTAAAGTGCACACAATACCTTACTATCCATACAGAATAATACTATCCATCATTGAATATGACCCTCACTAGAACACCAAGTGTTATTACTATTTCCATATTTGATATGTGAAAACTGACAGGATAAAAGATGCATAACAGATACATGAGTCCAGTTTACATGTATAATGTATACATTAACAAGATGAGGATCAAGAGGGGGGCTGAATATGGTAATGGTACTTCCATTCTTTTCCAAAATAATCCATTTTGAAATAGCAGTGCCATCTAGTGGCTATTTTAGACCCAAAGAATGAGGAAGTTTCAAGATGGCCCCTGGATAATGCAATCAACATTTTTATGTTATCCTGACATGCATTATTTGAACTAAGAGCATTTCCTTCTAGTTGACAGATTCTGACCTTTCAATATAGAACATGTACCACATCTACCCAGAGACAGTCTAAGCTATTGATCCTGATAAATGATTTGACCTCAACCAGTATTCTTCTCCAGTTATTTAATGTTTAAAAAAGCCAACAATGCAATCTGAAGAGGTCAAGTGTGCTAAGGAAGGACTACTGACACGGTATCAGAAAGAAACTGACTGGTATGTACATGTGTAAGAGAAAAACAAGACAGGTTGTTCTGGGTATTTCCTAGGAAAAGGAATGCAAATTTTCCCCACAAATAAGACAAGTGTCTGGATAGTGATAAAAATTAATAACTAATATGGTGCTTCATTAGATTATAGGACCATCTGATATATAATATCTCATGGGTCTCCTATAAATGTTTATAGATAGTGCATGTTTTTCTTTGTTGGCTCACATCATTAGCTTTATTTGCAAGTCTCTCCTCTCCATCTACACTGAAGAGCCAATCCTGTTCCCTTCTCCTTTAAGTTCTTACTGACCTTCTTACTGACCTTCCTCTAGTTTATTACTTTGAGCTGCTAAATTTTCTCCATTTTTTAAACATTTTCCCAGTTTTATCAAGAAGTAATTGACATACATCACAGCTTAAGTTTAAGGCACATAGCATGATGGCTTGACTTATATACACTGTAAAATGATTACTGCAATAGGTTTGACTAGCATGCATCTTCTCATACAGATAAAATTAAAAAAAAAAAAAAAAGGAAGGAAGGTAGGTAGGAAGGAAGTGGAAAAAAGCTCCTAGCAAAGGTCTCTTAGGACTTACTTTTCCATCAATTTGTATTTTTAGGTTTTGGGTTTTTTTTTAATGACATACAGCAGCATTAGTGGTAGTCATCATGCTGTATATTATACTCCTAGTACTTATTTATCTTATAACCAGAAGTCTGTACATTTTGACCACCCTACTTCAATTTCACCTACCTCCACTCCCCACTTCTGGTAACCACAAGTCTGACCTCTATTTCTATGAGTTCATGTTTTTGTTTGTTTTAAGACTCCAGACATAAGTGAGATATATAGTATTTGTCTTTCTCTCTTTGATTTCTTTCACTTAGAATACAGTCTTCAAGGTCCATTCCTGTTGTTACAAAAGGCTAGTTTTTTTTTTTTTGTTTTTGTTTTGTTTGGTGATATTTATATCATTTTGCCTATATTCTGTATCCTTTACTAATCAAAAAGTTTAGGGTATCTTAGGTCTTATTGGGACTCAGAAAGATATGCCCTATAACTGGCCTAGGGCCCATCATCATGACCCCCAGACTCTCTCAGATAGTTGACTCATGTTCTAATTCTCTATATCAAAGTTCAGGAATGTGCTTAGACCAGTGCCATCAGCCTTTGGAAGACTGAGGATAAGAAATACAAACCATTTCCAAAACCGAGGGTAAAATGCTACACTGTACTTTGTTAATCATTCTACATACTGCATAGCCCAAAATTTGATAAAGTGAAGTTGACCAATAGGAAGTGACCCTAGTACAGAATTGTTCTAGTCTTATATATATATAAAGCTGACTTAGGGTCTGGGTGGGGCATAACTGGAACTTCCTGTAGCTTTGAATATGACCTTCACTTGCTCAGATATTATCATGCACAAATGTGCAACCTCCATGTGAAGATTTTGTAGTTCCAAAACATGCACCTCTTCCTCTCCTGTGTACCTCTTCCTCTCCTGTGTAATGCTGTGGATCCGTCTACCATCTTGACTGCATTGTTTTTTCTTTTTCTTTTCTTTTCTTTTTTTTCTTTCTTTTTTTTTTTTTTAAGACTTATCTATTTATTTTAGAGGCAGAGAGAGAGAGAGAGAGAGCATAAGCTGGAGAATGGCTAGAAGAAGAGCAGACTCTCTGCCAAGCATTGAACCCCACCTGGGGCTGGATCCCAGGACCTTGAGATCATGACCTGAGCCATAATAAAGAGTTGGACCCTTAACTGAGCCACCCAGGTTCCCCCCCACCCTTTTTTATATATTTCAGATAATTCAAGCTTGACTGATCTGCCCAAGTGATGTCTGGAGCTGTCAGTCACATCATTCTGAAGCCACTCTTTAAGCAGAGGCTGTATCCTTACAATAGTATTTGTCCCAGGATGCTAATTTCATATATGATTATTAAATAAATGCATGGGTGAGTGAATAAATAGATGCATGAGTTACCAATGAATGGAGGAAGAAATGTATGCAAGAAGTGCATGAGATGGAGATGATACTGTATTTTTACTTTCATTTATTTATGAGGTACATCTGAAAGCCCAAATTTTGTAAGGTGTTGGGAGGATGTGGTTGGACAAAGGAATCAAGAGTAATAAAAGTAGTATGAAGAAATATGAGTAGAATGATGTGTTGCTCCTCCTACTTCATAGGATGTAGCTCTGCTACTCAGTAAGTTTGACATCTGCCCATACATATATCAGGTAGTTGGAAGGTGGCCCAGGGCAATAGAGAACTATGGAATTGAAAGCACAGAAAAACATAAAGAGAAAACAGAAACCAGCCCTACTCCTAACACCAAGTTAAATACTACTAATACTTTCGCATATACAATTCCGAGGAATACTGTAGAGGCCTTAATTTGGTTTACAAAATATAGGACTGTAACATGTCCTACTTTTTTTTTTTTTTAAAGATTATTTATTTATTTATTTGACAGACAGATCACAAGTGAGCAGAGAGGCAGGCAGAGAGAGAGAAGAGGAAACAGTCTCCCCACTGAGCAGAGAGCCCTATCTGGGGCTCGATCCCGACTCTGGGATCATAACCTGAGCCGCAGGCAGAGTCTTTAACCCACTGAGCCACCCAGGTGCCCCAACATGTCTTACTCTTAAATGTTGTGGAATTAAAACATCATTTCTTTAAAATAGATATAGATGTATATACATCATTAAAAGAACTATCATACTTTTTAATTAATTATTCTTTTATTAAGTCATTTTTCAATGTCTGCATATAAAACCATTGTTTGGGTTTAATAATTTATGTAACAACTAGTTTAATTAACTAAACTAACCTCAAGTCTTTTTTAAAAAAATATTTATTTATTTATTTGACAGACAGAGATTACAAGTAGGCAGAGAGGTGGGCAGAGAGAGGAGGGGGAAGCAGGCTCCCGGCCGAGCAGAGAGCCCATGCGGGGCTCGATCCCAGGACTCTGAGATCATAACCTGAGACGAAGGCAGAGGTTTTAATCCACTGAGCCACGCAGGTGCCCCAAAACTAACCTCAACTCTTAAACATTTAAATTACTTTCCATTTTGTTCTTATCAATAAAATTGCAATAAACATTCTTCAAAATATTTTATTCATATCCAATATCCCTAAGATCTACTCTTTAAAATAGAGTTGCTGGGGTATGTGGCTGGCTCAGTTAGTGGGACATGCGACTCTTGATCTTAGGGTTTTAAGTTTGAATGCCACATTGGATATAGATTACTTCAACATAAAATCTTTTTAAAAAATGAAAAATAAAATGGAATTGCTGAGTTTTCTAAAAAATACACATTGTTATGACTTTGATACACAGTCCCTATTTGCTCTACTGAAAATTTGATCCAATTTAAACACCTACAAGCCCATGTTCCCATACTCTCAGTAACAGGAATTCTTTGTCTTTAGTCATTGGCAACTTTATGGGAAAACTATGGTCTTTGTTTTTAGCTGTCAACATTCATAGCTTTCTTGGAACACTTTAATTTTTATAAGATGATGAATACAGACTGTCAAGATGGATGTTTTTAAAAAGAGGCCGCATGTGCTGAGATCCAGTGCTTTTTGTAAATTCTTTATTTCCCCTAGATATGGGTATCTTTTGGGAGCTAGATATGGGTATCTTGTCTAGGATTCCTCAGAAGAAATAAGTTGGGTGAAAATAACAAATATAAGTAGGTTAGAAAATAGAACTCAACATCTCTCTTTCCAAAGCAAAGCTGCCTTTCCTTGTATGATTTCTTCAAAGTACAAAGTAACAAAAGACAACATTACAGGCATTGATCTTGGAGCATAGACAGTGACAGAAGAGCACAGAAAAGCATATATCAAACCCTCTGAGCCTCCAGGGATAGACTCTGACCTTTATGATAATTGCTATGTTTCTCCTCAAGGTCAACATCTGTTTTCCCCAATAATTGTGGAGATGCAATGGAAACTTCTTAGTTAAATTGTCCATTCATTTTATTCAAGCTGTTTATACTAACCACTTAACTTTTTGTCAGACTCCATTCCAAGGTCTTTATTTTCATATTTATCTCTCTTAAACCTTACTCAAAAATAAAGCCTGTCAATGTAATACCAGTATCTGTATTTGTTTGCCTGGGGCCTGCTGCAACAAAGTACCACAAACTGAGTAGCTTAGACTGCAAAAATTTATTGTCTCATAGTTCTGGAGGTTAGAAGTCCAAGATCAAGGTATCAATCGGGTTTGTTCCTTCTGAGGTCTGCAAGAGGGAATCGGCCTCAGGTTTCTTTCCTAGCTTGTAGTGGTTGGCTGGGAATTGTTAGTGTTCTGTGCATTATAGAAGTATCACCCTGAAATCTGCTTTTATCTTCAAAAGGCATTCTCCTTGTGTTCTTGTCTGTGTCCAAATTTCTCCTTTTTATAAGGACACCAGTTGCATTGGATTGGGGGCCCATCCTATGTCATTATAAACTCATCTTAAGTGTTAAATTTACAATGACCCTATTTCCAAATAAAGCCACATTCTGAGGTACTGGGGGTTATGACTTCAATGTATGAATGGAGGAAGGCACAATTCAATTCATAACAGTATCCCACATATAGATATGAAAGCTGAGATTCAGAATATATGGTATTTGTGAGGGACACACATTGAATATTAGCTGTACACTAGGCCACTGTTTCTGTACACGAGATAACCAGTGTGTGAAGTCATTTTACTTTCTACCACACCAGTAGATCCTACAATGTCAAGTTCACAGACACTTGACGGAGCTATGCATGGCGCTGAAAAAGTAGTTAAGCTCTAAAATGGTGGTGGCAGGGTCTGGTTAAAGCCAAATTAAGGTGTTTGGTATTAATTCTGGAGGGAGCCATAAAAGGCTTATAACAAAATGAATGAAATAATCAAAGTTAATAACTAATAGTTAAGTGTTGTATAAGGTCTATATTTCCAGAAAAAAAAATTTCTAGTCATTTCCTCATCTCATTATGTTTTAGCTTTTATTAGGGTATAAATCTCTTGGTGACAAGTGTCACCTTTGGGGCTAGTGGCAAAACTAGGGGTAGATCTTAGGTCTCTGACTCCCCAAAATTCATTCTCTTATACTTTATGGCAGCTCTCTGATTCTTGACTCCAACACAGTGTCCTACAATTCAAACCTATTCTGATGTATCAGGAGTTATCATCAGACTCTATGGGTTTAAGAGCTCAATCCCAAAAGATTGCCCTAAATTCAGGAACAGGCATGAATTCTCAGTCTACCCACACTTCCATCTAATATGGCTATAATTTTTGTGGTTCTTATGACCCTCTTTCAGGTTAAATAATTTGCTAGAATGACTCACAGAATTCAAGAAAATATTTTAGTTTTGTTTACTGCTCTATCATAAAGAACACAACTCAGGAATAGCCAAATTGAGGAGATGCATATGGTAATAGATGGGTGAAGGGGTGTCCTTGGGGCTTTGATGCCTTTTTTGGACCTACTACCCTCCCAACACCTCAGCAAACTCAGCCACCTGGAAGCTCTCTGCACTTGAAGACTTTTTTCCCCTAAGATTTTAATTTATTCATTTGTCATTTTTATTTATAAATTTGTCAAATTTATTTATCTATTTGAGAGAGAGAAAAAATACACAGGCAGGGGGAGCAGCAGGCAGAGTGGGAAGCAGGCTCCCCACTGAGCAAGGATCCAAAAGTGGGGTTCAATCCCAGAACCCTGGAATCACGACCTAAGTTGAAGGCAGACATTTAACTGACTGATCACCCAGGGATTCCTGAACTTCAAGACTTTCATAACCTAAATTCTAGCTCCTCTCTTCTCCCTAGAGGTCTGAGTGGAGAAGGAGGCTGACAGTTCTCACTCTATAAGCATGCTTTTGGTCTTTCTGATGCCTAAGCAATATCCAGAAGCTATTCAGGGGCATCACCTTGAGTAACCTCATTAGCATTAACTCAGTTATGTTCCAAAGGGGTTCTTTATGAATAACAAAAGGCACTCTTAACAAAAAATTCCAAGGGTTTTAGGATCTCTATGCTTATAAAACAGGTATGAAAGGCAAATTCATATTTTTATTATATGACAGTAGTACTAGAGAAATTGAATATATATTAACTTTTTAAAAAATCAAAAGCACTCCGCCTTCTGGTTATTTTTTGTTGTTCTGAATATATTCATTCCACCAAACTGAGAGGAAAAAAAAGACTAGGAGGTTTTTTTTTTTTTTTTAAGATTTTATTTATTTGACAGAGAGATCACAGGTAAGGAAAGAGGCAGACAGAGAGAGAGGGGAAAGCAGGCTCCCTGCCGAGCAGAGAGCCTGATGCGGGGCTCAGTCCCAGGACCCTGAGATCATGACCTGAACCAAAGGCAAAGGCTCAACCCACTGAGCCACCCAGGCACCCCAAGACTAGGAATTAAAAAAAAATGCAGTACATATTGCTTATGAAATAACTACTATGCGCCACAAAGTGTATAAAGTGTTGGGAATAACAAAGAACATGTTCTAAGACTGATAATTAGTAATTCCAGGCCTTTTGGCTTCCCAGGTATATTTCCCAGGCCTTTAATCTCAGGAAATTAACAATCAGCTAAGAATAACCAGCAAATTAGAGTAACATTTACCCCATTTGAACTTCTAGACTGGCTGATCTTCTGTTATCTAGACCTTATCTCTTTGGATCTGTAAGACCTATTTGCTACAATCGGCATGATGGAACTTAGACTTGCATCATTAGTGGTCTCAAAATGAAAATAAACAAAATAAAATAAAATAAAATAAGAAAAACAAAACAAAAAACTCCTTCTGTTCTCCAAGATACAGTAAATCCTATGGACTTACCTCTTCTGGACCACCTGCCTTACTGAATCTTCTAGTAATCATCTTTCTTCTCACCCAACCCCCAATATCTGGTCATGCCCCCAGTTCTGCTGTGTTCTGAACAGCTGTAGTAATGCTGTGTAGCAGCAGTAATAGAGAGTGAACAAAATCCTGCAACAGTATTTATCATAAATAAAGGCAATGAAACCATCCTTGTCATGTGACCTGCAGCCCATGGCCAAAGGCAGCCCAAAGGAACAAACTAACACCAGCTGTATGGAACAAATAGATGCTATAATTGATTGAACCATAGGTTTCCTTGGCATAAACCACTTTAATTCAGGCTCCTAGTAAGACAAATAATGGCAGTGACATGTCAGAACACTTCAGGGCAGCAGGAAGTGTGACCTTCAAGACCTACTGGAGTACAGAGGGGCATGAACTGGGCCTTGAGGGAAACCAAAAATCACATTATATAAGCAATATTTAGCTTATAGAAAAGACATGGGGGGGGGTATCAGATCTCAATCTGAACTTATCCAAAAGGCTATATGTGTAGTTGGCAGAAGTGAGAGAAAGACACAGAAACTTTTCTGTTGATCAAAGATACCCGGAGAAGATCCTGTATACACTGTTGAGTAATGAATTCCCCACACTCGATATATTCAGGGAGAAACTAGGAGGACTTTTGGAAGGAATGTTGCTGAGGAGATCAAAATAGGATGGATTTTGTCCTTTATAACTTTGAATGTCCTTTTGATTCCTAAGATTCTGTATTTCTAGTATCCTCTCACCTATCTTAAAGTCCAACTATATATACACATCAAAAAAACCTGTTAAAAAGTAAGAATACTAAGAAATAAAATAAAACGCTACCTAGAAAATAATATGTCTCTAAATTCTATATGACATAGATAGGCTCACCCTTTTGACCCTGCTGTCTCTCTCACTAAACTCTGTGTCTCCAAGAACGGTAAGTCCCAAAGAATGCTATGGGTGGCTTGCTCAAAACATGCCTGGCACCAGGCAGCTCTGATTCAACTGATGTATACAACTCCTACCTCCTTGCCCCATCAGTCACCAGCTACTCCATTACATGAAAAACTCTACTAGAGATATGAAAATGGAAATACAAAGTGAAAACAGAGAGGGGCACAAATTGTCCGTCCATATGTGACTGATGGTCTGTAACATTTCAGCCTTTCTGGAAAGCCAGATAAAAGCTGGCAGAGAGGACTCTTTCCTGCAAAAGACAATAGTTACCACAATAAGCCAGAAATCACATATTTCTGAGAGGATATGTTAATCACCCAAATCACTCTCATGAAAAAGAAATCAACACTATAAAATTCTCCAAAGTCAATGGTCCTTCAACTGGGGTAACTCCAGGTTATGTCTGACACACTGAAAACCTAGCAGATAAAAAGATGACACAAAAAACTAGCATGTTCATGTGATTAATGACTTGAAATGTGGCTGGCTATTCCCACAGGCTCTAGTCCCACTCAGAACTGCTATCAGAGACAATGTGCTGACCTCTTTAGTCTAAGCTGCTTCAGGTATAGTTCTGTCTACTTGGGGAAAGTACTCATCAGGTTAGACTTCTACCTTGTACCTTCTGAGTTTTCAGAGAATTCCTTGATGAATTTATAGTTCAATAGAACTGATAACCAAATGGCCAAAGGCTAGCTCTATGCCCTGTGCTGGCCATGGGATTACAAGGATGAACTAAACAAAATACTTCTCTTCAAAATGACCAATGAAGTCAAACAGGAAAATATAGAGAAAGCATATCTGAATATGAAGTAGTATGTGTCAAGCCTGTGCAGGGTGATGTAGAGCTTGGGGAAGATTGACTTGGGTGTGGAGCTGGAGTGAATACTTCCTGAAGAATGAAATGAGCAGGAGTAGAGAAGTCATAGATATTCTTGTTCCTAGAAACTTACATTGTTACCTCTACTTCCTTAGCTATTACTGTCAACTTCCCATGTCACACTCTTCCCTAATGTTAACATTATGTGAATGTGTGTGTATGTGTGTGCATACGTATGTTATAATGACAGATTTGACAGATAAGGAAACTAAATCTCAGTAACTTTCGATGACTTGCCCATATTGGTACTGGGGTCAGAACTTGAGTCTAGAATATCTGATGGTAAATTTGGGAGTCTACATCAAAACTACCAATGGGCTATGGACTTGTCTGTAATTCATTTTCTTCTCAGAAACGACTGTTCTACCCTCTGCAATCTGAAAATCAGTCTTGATAACTACAACGGAGGAAGCAACTCTTCTATAAAAATGTTACAGGGAATGATTCCTGGATCCTTGTGTGACTTGACAATGAATGACACAACAACCAGCTTGCCTGATTCCACCCTCCTGTTTCTTCATTTGTGAAACAGAAATTACCTGCCTTGCCTCAGTTGTCAGCACTGTCAACTTCCCCTGCTCAGCTAAGAGACCAGTCCCTCAAAGCTACAGTACCCTCTCCATTCCACACAGTTATTGTAGTCATTGTTTACACCGCTTTCCTCTTTTCCTTTGGAAAGAGTTAGCCATTGCTTCAGGGCCCCAGTCTGAAATTTTCCTGCCAGCCCTTATTTTATTTGTCTGTATCCTCCACTAGCCAGGATTATATCCACCATATTCATACTGCATCTCTGATGGACAGTCTGTTCCTGACATATAGGTATGGATAGTTTGAACAATTATAAATTTAAGGTAAAAGTGTAGCACAAATGTCAACTTTTACATTCTAATTAATTTAATATCAGCACATTTTATCTGGGCAGGCACTCCAAACTTTAGGATTAAAAATCTCCTTGCTCTTTGCCTGAAGCACCAGTGTTATTCCCTTTGGCCCCTACCCTGGCCTGTCTTTTCCATCACTTCTGCTTTTATTCTCTGAACACTCAAAACAGCATGACCAAGAGCCATGGGCACTAAAGGAGAAGAAATCCTGCAATAAGAAGCAGATTGGGATGACTGTGATGAAGCCAGGTTTGTGTGCATGGTGTGGAAGTCTCTTGAAATTCAAGCAGAACTGTCATGTGGGCAGTTGGAGATTATAGTTCTGAACTCCAGGACACTCCGTGCCTGAGGTGAATGTGCATTTATAAAGGATGTGGTGAATGAATGACTGAATTAATGTTAAGAAACAGTGTTCCCCTTTTTGAAAATACAACCTTCATCTTCTGTAACACACATATGGCATGATCACACCTTTATGCAGTATCTAAATTCACTATTATCTGGGCATATTTATGATCAACCTTTTGCCTAAAGTATTGAGGGTGTAGGTATTTAACAGAATTATATGGAGCATTTCTCCTATCAGCAAGGAAATGGATCAGAAGATGCATATTAAAGTATAATGGAATAGAATAATAAAGAATCACAGAAAGAGTTCTTACATTATTTTATCCAATTCTGGACTTTGTGACAAACCCTTTAAAACTTGGCTCAGTCATCATCTCTATTTTGAGATTTTTACTTTCTTGACTTTCCTTCGTTCCTTTCCTCCCCAACCTATGCCTACTCTTATATAGAAACCAATGTCCCATCTTCTATGTGATTTTGAGCTTGGCGTGGGTTTAGAACCAGAAGGATCCCAGGCTTGACACGTTTTAATTATGTAACTTGGCAAGGCACTTAAAATCTCTGAACAATAATATTTAGGAATGATATCATGTACATGATACCTCCTAATCATTCAATAAATTCAGTCAGAATGGATACATTTCATTGAATGGGGAAACCATATGGAAGAGAGACAATACCCCCAAAGATCTGACACAAAGCAGGGGCTCAATGACAGCCAGTATTGCAGCAGATGTATCTATTATTATATTCATCCCGATCTTTTATATTATTTTGCTCTACCCTCTGTCTCACTCTCAAGTATGAACTTCTGCTGGACAGTCCTATTTATTCTTCTCTGTGTTCACAGTGCTTGGCATTTAGTAGGTGCTCAGTAAATATTAGCTCAACTGTGCCACTGAGGAAGGACCAAGAGTCCTTGGTCTGGCTACTCTTACCTTTAAAATCCAGAGACAGCAGATGAACCAAAAGAAAGGGGTCTGTGTGGGGATAGAGAAAGAGGAGAGGGTGGAGAATGCCTCTTAACACCAGCATGGAACTCAAAAAAATAGACTATTCCAAGGGCATCCTCATCTAAGACCTCTGTGGTTCCTGCATCCTCAGTGCTTTCCGTGCTCAGCATCAGGCAAAGCTTGCTTGTTCCACATCACTGTGTGTGTCCTAATTCCACAATTTAATGACCCTTCTCAGCAGCCCAGCCTTCCTTCCTCCAGTGCTCTCCCCTGCTCTTGCCGCTTCTCCTTTGAGCTCCTGGTCACACTTTATATAACATAATTACAGCTCAGGTTGACTCCCCAGTTCCCAGAATGCAGAGGTTACTCTTTTAATTGCAGTGAGTTCTTTTAAGTCCCTGCTTATTTTTAATTATGAATGCCTGAAGCTGGCCTGCCACAGTAAAACTTTCAGCTCTGAAGAAAGGAGCCCAAGAAGCAGAAAAGTAATAGGAATCCCATTTTTATGCAAATCACCTCAATGACAAAGAAATGTGGGAAAAGAGACTCATTCCTGCATTCCTGAGAGGTGACACTGGCCTTTGAAAATGTCCAGCTGCACACTTAGAAGAGATTTAGATAAAACTGGCTCATTATACCATAGTTTCAGGCCCTGTAAACATATTAGTAACTCAACTCCCTTGCCTGTGTTTATAGCTCATTTCTGATATTTTGATTGGCAGGACAGGCCTTAAGGAACACTTTCATTTAAAAAAGAAAAAAAAATCTGCCTTCAGGAAACCAAACTCCTCAGCCTAGCACCGAAGACAATATCCTTTTCAATAAAAAAGTACCAGTAGCTTCTATCCATGTGTAAGAATTTCTGTCTGCGTTGTCCCTGTAGTTGCTGTTGGCAGATACTGCCTCTTTATACTTCCTATATGCCTGCTGTAGCATTGAACACCACAAATATGATTTTACTATTATGTAATTAATAATAGTTTAAAATATTAATTAAACTATTATTAAAATATCCCTCTCTTTGTTACTATAAAACAACTTATTTACCACAAGCCTGCAATGTACCTTAAGTATACTCCTGCCAAGTTCCTCATTACTGAGATCCAGCCTGGCTCGGGGCTCTTTGCAAATGGGCAAAGTCACCTTTGCAGTTCCTACTGAAAAGCTAGCCCCTCCTGCCTCTCTCAGTGCCTCTCTGTGCTGTGAGGCATCCTGAATGTTGTGCAGGTGAGGAGACACCTCATACTGACCCGGTGCCTCTCTGTGCCAGCAAATATACCAAGCGCCATATTTATAGGCTTTCACTGAAATCTGAAATGAGCTTATGGGAAAAAAAAGTATCAGTAGCCCTGAATTTCAGAGGAGAAAACAGAGCCTCAGATTATTTAGGTAACTTGGAAAGGTTCAATCTTCGTTTGGGTTCCCTAGAAAGAAGACAACTTTCATACCTGTAGAAGTAGAGAAGTAGAACTATGGTCTACTCAGACCCACTGGGGCTCAATCCAACAGTGAAACCCTGATTTGGGGGCACCTGGGTAGCTCAGTTAAGCAACTGCCTTCAGCTCAGGTCATGATCCAGGGTCCTGGGACCCAGCTCCGTGTTAGGCTCCTTACTCAGTGGGGAGCCTGCCTCCCCCCTCCCTCTGCCTGCTATTCTACCTGCTTGTGCTCTCTGTCTCTCTGTAAAATAAATAAATAAAGTTAAGACCAAAAAAAAAAAAAAAAAAAAAGAAACCCTGGTTTTACTGGGTTGCCCCACTTGAGAGATAGGGAAGCTGGAAGTCACTCATAAACTTGTGTCAATCCTTGCTTAAGGGCTGTTCCCAGGGATATTAATCTGGCTCTTGCAGTCTCTGAGAGGCTGGGCAGAGTGGTCCTTTCCCTGGTTCAGAGAAAATCCTCCTCTGAAGAAGTGCACACACAGGCCTCTGGAGTCAGTGGCTGTCCACTGCAATGTTAGAGCCTAAGATACAAGGAAAGAAAGGACTGACAATAGCCACTGCAGTCACCTAGTTTTTCAAGACTGAAGAAGAAATTCAAACCCAGGGTTACCTGGCTTTTAAGTGTAGAATGATTCTACAATAGCATACAATAACATACATCTATATACGGGGTAGGGTTAAATTAGAAAGATGTTTGTCAGACTGTATTTAGGATCTAGATCACGTATGTGGAACAGAGAATGAAAATTGCCAAATATTCAGTACACATTCTGAGGTCATAGCCTGGTAAAGATTGATGGGCTTCTCCCCCTCAAGACTCTACTCACTGTAGGAAAGAATATCATCTCAAGGTTCTATTCAATATACAGTCTCCATTTCACCCCAGGTCCTGTCCTAGCCTCTAAGAAGCTAACACATGCATGTTTTGACTAGAAGAGAAAGGAGCCCCCAAATGGCTAGTGCTCCCACTTTCTTTAGAAATTTCTGTATCCAGAAGAGGCCTTCTTTCATCCTCAGAGCCATCATACCTCCAAGAGCTGCTGGAAGGAAGATTTGACCAATACTTTCCATATTAAACAATTATGCATCTTCTAGATCATCAGGGTCACCAACAGCACTGATCTGCCCTTTATCCTTCTTTAGACCTGCTACTCCCAGAGACCACACCCCTTCCCCCATCATCCCCTAGTGTTCTACAATCACTTAAGTCTTTCACTGTACATTCTGGAACCCACAGTTAACCGGCACCACACTCTTCTAATTCCTAGGCTATTCTCTCAAAGTTATGTTCACCTCTCACCTTCCTGTCCAGCAACTATAACTCTTGCTTTTTCTGCAGCTATTATTGGTGTGGATCTATTTGTTTTTGTTCCCTGTGCCAGGAACTGAGTGTTGGCTATCCTTCTTTCTTTCCATTCTTCCAAACATTTTCATTTTCCTTCTTCTTCAAAAACCCAAGTCCTTTTGAAATTGGTAGCAGTCAACTGTATTACCTATTCTCCTTCCCTACTACCATCAATGACCTGCCTCTTCATCAATCTCCTGCATTCAATGATGATTTTAACACCTGTTTGCTATTCTTCATCTCTATCCTAGGCAACATTTTTAGTGATTTCAATATTTGTTTAGATGATCCATTCAACACTTAACCCTCTTTGTTCTTTAAAATAGGTTCTAATGATTTTTCCACTATTAAACTCAGACACTTGAGTACTCATCCCATTCACTTGTCAGCACCAATAATTTGACCCCACCCGACAATTCTTTCACCAATTCCCTATGACCATCTCACTTACATTTTGACCCCCATTCTAGCGTCTTTCGTCTCCACTAAGATCTTCCATCTTTCCACTTTTGTTTTGTATGCATTTCATTTCTTTCTCAGTTTCCTACTTACCCAACTTAGGTTTCATGGCACAGTACTATAATCACACCTTCACAATTATAGCTTGTTTTTTTTTCCTTCTATCCTACTCTCCTGGCAGAACCCTAATCCCAGTTAAATCTAACTACCCACCAACTTGGTTCCCGCACCTGAACAACTAAATATCTTGAGATATACATGACTTTGTTGTCTGGTTTCATGTTAAGAGTATAATCACAAATTCCAATGGGTATTCCAGATTTCCTAGTTATCCTAACAGCCTTCCATAATGCATCTGTCTTCCCACTTGCCTGGTGAATGTTTTATATTTTTGCCTCTCTTCAAATCCACTTCTCGCTCTTCACTTTCATTACCTATCATTTGACATAGAAAACAGAGACAAATGGGCTTTCCTGCAACCTTAGATGAATTCATTTCACAAATATTTAACTTACTTTGCATCAATTACTGTTCTAGGTAATGGGGATACAGATGTGAACAAATGAGGGCCTCTCTGTCTTAGCTTTATCCTTCTATCAACATACCTACTGATACTCATGCCACATTATTACCAAACTCCTCTTGTTCTAATGGATGGTTCCTTCTCTCCTCTAAGGCCAGCTGTCCACTTGAGCCTATATTCTATCCCCCTCACTCTCTCAGGGAATTTGTTGCTACAAATATGCCCTGTGTTCCCTAACATCAATTTCTACTTCTCTACTAGATTATCTCGAGCAATCTAAAAACATGCTCTACTATCTTCTCTCTAAAAAATAAAACAAACCAACAAAAATTCTCTCATGACCCCATACTCTCCTTGAGTCATTGTCTCATTTTTAAGTTCTCCTTCACAGCAAAATTCCTTCAAAGAGTTGTCTATAGGCACTGTTTTTACTGCCAAGCTTCACATTCTTTTCTCAGCCCATTTCAGTCTGGTTTTTCCCTAAAGGCTTTTGTCATATTACCAGTGACCTTCAAGCTGCCAAATCTTAAGGTCACTTCTCCATCTTCCTATATAATATAGGATAAAGGTTAAAAGTGTGGGCTCTAGAGACACAGCTCCTGTGTTTAAGTCCCAGTACTGCTAACTCAACAGCCACGTGACCTCGGAAAAGTTACTTAATCTTTCAGTCTTAATTTCCTTAACTGCAAAATGAGCCTAACAATTGTACATACTTTTTAGATTTATGAGAATTAAACGGGTAAATACATACAGCATTTGAGTTGTGTGCCAGATACAGAGTAAGTGCTCAGTTACTGTTAGCTATGATGATGATGATGATGATGATGACGACAATGATGATAATTACTACTGATACTCAGCTAGTGGTAATGCCAGAATCCTTATCTTACTCCACCATTAAACACCATCTCAAATAATGGAGCATATCTCCCTTGCAATCTAACCTTTCCTGGCTCCTCCTCTATCCACACTCCTTGGGTGGTCTCAGACAAACCAGGGATTTAAATAATCTCTACTTGATAATAACTTCTGGGACTCTTTCCTGAGGATCAGACTCAAAAACTGGAAGCTTACTTGATATCTCCACCTGAATATCTAAAATACATTGCAGACTTGACAGAATTTCCAAAACTCTTGCAGGTACCCTCACCTTCTTCTAAATCCTTAGTAAGTGGCACAGCCATCCGTCTAGCTGATTAAACCAAAAGCTGAGTTGTTCTTGATACCGCACTTTCCCTTTCCCTCCATATTATAAACCAGATGTTTATGTCCCCTCAAAAGTCATATGTTGAAGTCCTAATCCTCACTGTGATGGCATTTGGAGGGGGGCTCTGAAAGGTATTCAGAGTTAGATAAAGTCATGAGGGTAGAGCCCCCACAATGGGGTTAATGTCCTTATAAAAAGAGGAAGAGACAAAGTATCTCTCTGCTTCTCTGCTATGTGAAGAAGATACAGCAAGAAGATAGAAGACTGCAAACCAGGCAGAGAGCTGTCACTACACTTGGAGTTTCCCAGTACTTTGATCTTGGATTTCCCAGGCTCTGGAACTTTGAGAAATAGTTGTGTATTGTTTAAGCTACCAGTGTATGATATTTAGATATAGCAGCCCAAACCAAGTGACACCATGCTTTCAATCAATTCATTAATTTTTCAGCCAATATTTTCTGAGCACCTTCTATATGCTAGTCATTCTTCTAAGCACTGATACAGATATCAACAGAACAGCAACAATAAAAACATTCTTACCCTCATGGAGATTACATATTTATCTTTGACTCCACCTTGAAAATAAATTCCAAATCTGCTTGTTGTTCTCCATCTCCACTCCCACTCCACATCACCTTCCTTTCACTGGGACAACTCCACTGGCCTCCTTTCTCTTCCCTTCACTTCCATACTTGCCTGTTTCTAATTAATTTCCTACATGGCAGCAGAGTAAGCTTGTGAAAATCCTGCTTCTGTTGCCTCAAAGGCTTACCAATTTGCTTCTAATGATACTAATATGCTTTCCTTGACCAGTCTCTCTGAATTCATCCGCCTATTATTCTTTTTACTTCACCAGGCTTTAGAACAATTGCACCAGCTTTCTCCCTGCCATTTAGGTCTTAGTTTAAATGTCACCTTCTCAAAGAGCCTTCCCTACTATATAAAGTAGTCCCCAATCTGGTACATTTTCATTGGTGTCTCCTCTAAAAAACCTTCGTAACTTTCCCAGGGCACTCATTGCTTGAAGCCTTTTGTTTTCTTCATTTATGTGCTAATATTTTCTCCTCAGAGTTTGTTGAGGCCAGTAGAGGCAAAGTAATATTTATAAAAATAAGAAAACGTGAAAGGAGAGTAAGCAGATATAAAAATAAATTACTTTGGACAAGAGTCAGGAATTCAATGTTTGAATGATAACTTTGTCATTAGCTACAGGGTACATTGTTTTTCTGGGACCCAGTTTCCTCATTTATAAAATTATGTAGCGTAGATAGAGCCTCATAGCAGATACAACATGGATATTAGAACTAGAAAGGCCTGTTTTGTGTGTGTGTGTGTTTTAAGATTTTATTTATTTGACAGACATAGATCACAAGTAGGCAGAGAAGCAGGCAAAGAGAGAGAGAGGAGGAAGCAGGCTCCCTGCTGAGCAGAGAGCCCGATGCGGAGCTTGATCCCAGGACCCTGGTATCAAGACCTGAGCTGAAGGCAGAGGCTTTAACCCCCTGAGCCACCCAGGCGCCCAAGCCTGGTTTTTTTAAAGTCTTGTTCTGCCTCCTACTGGATATCTATCTGTCCTTGAGGAAGCTACTTAAACCTGACCTATCTATCTAAAGAGTTGTTGTAAGAATGAAATAAACTGTGGGAAAACCTGTCCTGGAGCCCAATACATGTAGGCATTCCAGAAATTCATGTTTTGTTTTTTTTTTTTCTCTTTTCTTTTTGCTGCTCTGAGCTATACTAAGCAAAGTTCCTTAAACTCAGCAGACCCTGGCTACAGATACAGAGATTGAATGAAGCACATGTAAACTGAGAGCACAGAGACTCATTTTTTCTTTTGTTCTTATTTCTAAGCATGGTGAGTTACAAGGGACATTTCCAACTTTCTTCAGTCCCAAGCTTGAATGTATTAAACTAATTATAAGACGAAAGAAAGAAGGAAGGAAGGAAGGAAGGAAGGAAGGAAGGAAGGAAGGGAGGAAGGGAGGGAGGGAGGAAGGAAGAAAGGAAGGAAGGGAGGAAGGGAGGGAGGGAGGAAGGAAGGGAGGGAGGGAGGGAAGAAGAGAGGACCTCACTAAGTCTGCACATAGAGGGGACACACAGTATTTGCATTCGAAAGAAAGAGGTTTGGAAAACTCAACTTTGGAAACCATGAGCTAGTTCCCCTCCCCTATCTTGGTTGTGTTGGGAGATGGGCATCCAGATAGAGAAGAGGAGCAGTGGAAGCAGTGGAAGCTCTAGGGTCCTTCTGCTCTTGCAGTCTCCTGGCAGGATGGCACCTGGGCAACACCTGGGCCCTCTTGGAGGCATGTGATTCCTCAGGGAGCCTCATATATGCCACAGCTGCTCCTGAGAGCCCTTAACCATTTCCTTGACATTTTGTCCTTAGAGGACAAAGGGGGTCTAATTTATTAGGTCTCAACATCTGTCAGCCCACTCCTAGGTGATACATAAGCTTCAAGACAAACCTCAGAGTAGGGAGCATTTTTGACATTTTACATTTGTTGAGTTTCTGCTATGTGCCAAACCCTCTGAGAGGCTTGTTTTATACTTCATCTCAGTCTTCACAGCATTCTTGGAAGAAGACATAATTGAGTACTTTGTGCAGATGAGGAAATTAAGGTTTAGAGAGGCTGAATAACTGTGGGGAGTCCTTTGACCAGGGAGTGGTAAAACTGAGATTGAAAAGGAGATCTGATGCTGAGAGCCAAAACATGAACCAGATGAATTAAACCTGAAGAAATTACAGACCCCAGAATAGAGTCTGTGCATGTGTGCTCATATACATGCCTCTACCTGACTTATTTTTTTAAGTTATCCTCATGAAATATTTTATGGTTTCCTAATCACAACTTTTTCTCTTTAGGGCCTTGATTCCTATTGTTCATTACACTGACCTGCCCTTCCCTTTCATTCCCAAATATGTGTATCTTATCCAAGCCTAGAGGGACTGCGGCAGGCAGTATCTCTTGTTGGGTATGAGGCTAGGCTCTTGGATCAGGTAATCAGAGAGAAGATGGATGATTAAATGAGATAATGCATGTAAAGTGCCTGGTACACTGTAGCTTTCAAAAAAGCCAGTAATTGTTAGTATTATTCCAGTAATAGTAGTAGTGGTGTGGGGGGGGTAGCAGTATTTATTGTTGTTATTTATGTATTTGTAGCTTTGTATACAAATTCAGTAAAGATGTATTGGGCAGTGCATCTCTGTTCCCGCCACATTTTCTCCCATTATAGCTACACCAACAAAGTTGTATTCTATTGCACTGGGTTAGCACAGTATTGAATAAGAAGCACATGCCAGAGGTCAGTGCCAGGAAAACAGTACCTAGGTACTGGATAGTGCCAGTGTCCCAAGAAGAGGGTGTGTTCAGGGCTATCACTGGGAGCTGCTATAAGTCAAGTGGAGAGGGGAAGGTATCCAGCCCAAGTAGAAACAATTTCACACTGATGACAATGGAGAAGGAACAAAAAAAGGAGAGTGGGCATTTAGGAAGTCATCCTCAAAATGATGTCACTGGCCAGATGGAGTTGCCTCAGTCTTGGTAGGTCCCTGTGGTCTACTATCATTTTGAGAATACCAATTGGCCTTTTCTGTGCTGTTGCTCCAAGACTCTGTTGCCCAACTGTCAACATTTACTATTCAGCAGTCACTAAGTTCTTGTTTTACAAAGTGAAAAATGGAACCTATTTAGGGCTACTCTAAGGGTTCCAGAAATTATATTTGTACAGCTGGAGAGTATGTGGTCAACATGTGAAAACCAATCAGTCGGGGCACCTGGGTGGCTCAGTGGGTTAAAGCCTCTGCCTTTGGCTCAGGTCATGATCCCAGGGTCCTGGGATCGAGCCCCACATCGGGCTCTCTGCTCCGTGGGGACCTGCTTCCTCCTCTCTCTCTCTCTGCCTGCCTCTCTGCCTACTTGTGATTTCTGTCAAATAAATAAAATCTTAAAAAAAAAAAAAAAAGAAAGAAAGAAAACCAATCAGTCCTCAGACCTTGACAAAGTTGGGCCATAAGTTATGAAGAGGGCACATTTTCTCTCTAGTTTCTCTGTAGATCAGTTCCATGCCTAGACAAACATAAACTTTTTATCCTTTGAGTGTGTCTATAAAATATGTTTGTCATGACATAGTGGAAGAAGGATGGTTTTGGAGCCAAAATACCTCATTCAAATTCTAGAATTACCATTTACTACTCATGTGTCTTTAACCAAATTACCTAACCTCATCCGAAGAATAGGAATAATCATATAATACATTGGTTAAAAGGATTATTACAAGGATTAATTGAAATGATTACTGAAAAGTATCTAATAATGTTTTTGGCTATTAATAAGGAACTGATAACTATGAATTGATATTATTTTTACTATTATTTTCAAGTAAGCAAAATGCAGATTAATATAAGAAGCCTCAGTCCCTTGCTTGAAATTGGACGTGGACACTCCTTTTTCTCCCTCACTCCCTCTCCTCATCTCTCCATCTCTCACCCCCACAAGGCCAAGTTTTTAAAGAACTTTCTTATGACAATTGCGGTGTCATCAAAAATAGTTTGCTAAGCTAGGCAATATAAAAAATGAACTGAAGCAGAAAAAGACTGGAGGTAATGAGATGCATTAAGAGGTCATGATTACCACCATTGTCACTGAAATTTCCTAACTTGGATGGAAGTTCTTTTATCCAAGTAGTCTTCAGGGCTAGATATCTTAGAGTCACAGTCGTCCTCACCTTTATTTCTTCTTCCACTTCATCCATCTAAGCGTTGAAGGAGTCCTAACCATTCAACTTCCTAGATGTCTTTGGAATCTATTTCCTCCTTGCTATACCATTGACCCTATGCACCTTCTTAAGAACTTTTTTAGACCTGTTTTTATGAGATTTATTTCGCTAAGCATGATAGGCTCTAGTTCCATCCATGTTGTCGCAAATGGCAAGATTTCATTCTCAATAAAATGAGCATACAAATACCATATTCATCAGACCTGTTTTTAAAATTAAGGCTGAACTCTGGAACATGGCATACAAAGCTCTCTGCGATGGACCATGCATATCTCTACAACCCCATCTCACGCTTTGCCATGCACCACTTATCCTCATAAATGGATGTTCTGAAGGTTCTTCTATTCACCTTAAATCCTGTGTTTGTGCCAACTCTTGCACATGTGGATCCAGAATTCTACTTCACCCTCTCTATTTCCTCATTCTGCCTCCTTTGCAACTCCTCCCATATGTAGAACAGGGCAGGGTTTCTCTAAGTGTTCCCTCAGCATCTTACATATCTCTCCATCTCAGTACCTGCACATGTAAGTCCAAAGTAGAGAAATAGTCTTTTCCGGCACTCAGATGGCTGTGTGATGTTGGTTTCCTCAGATCTTAAGTTCATATAATAATGATGTCTATTTTATAGAGCTGTTAGAGAGGATTACAGTAAACACACATTTTTTAGAATAATGACTGGGTTTAGTCAAATGTATGTGCTTATTATTAGGGCCTCTGGTTCCTTCCATCCCAGCACAGACATGACCTGGAGTTTATGTCCAAGTTTCTCATCCTAACTGAAACGTACCTTCTCACCTGCTCTCACCAAGTCTAAATTTTCCCCAAACTCAAGGCTCACCTCCAGTAACTCTCATCTGCCATGAACACTTCCCTAATCTCAGCAAGAAGATCTCCTTCCCTCCTTGCTGCTCCAGAAACACTTTGCTCCTATCTTTCTTTCCTATATTTTGAGCCCCAAATTGATATTTCAATTTATAAGTCCCATTTATGTAAGTCCCAAATATAAGTCCCATTTCCCCAAGAAAATTTACGTTCTCTTATCTGGCCATGTGTGGCTACCTGACTTCCCATCACCAGTGCAGAGCCAGGCATACAGTCAGTGTTTTGGGAATGTGTGTGTGGATGATGGGGCATTCATACATGTCTTAGTCCATTCAGGCTGCTCTAACCAAAAACAAAAACAAAACATAGACAGGGTAGCTTCTAAATAAGAGAAATTTACAGTTCTGGAGGCTGGCAAGTCCAAGATCAAGGTGCTTGCAGACTTGGTGTCTGGTGAGAACCTGCTACCTGGTTCATAGACAGCTACCTTTTTGCTATGTTCTCACCTGACAGAAAGAGCTCTGGAATTTTCCAGGGTCTCTTCCATAAAGGCACTAATCCCATTTGTGAAGGTTCTATCCTCAGACCTAATCACGTCCTCAAATCCCTGCCTTCAAATGCCAACATGCTGGCGATTAGGGTTTTTTTTTTTTTGTTTTTTTTTTTTTAATTTGACAGAGAGAAATCACACAAGTAGACGGAGAGGCAGCCAGAGAGAGAGAGAGGGAAGCAGGCTCTCTGCTGAGCAGAGAGCCCGACGCGGGACTCTATCCCAGGACTCTGAGATCATGACCTGAGCCGAAGGCAGCGGCTTAACCCACTGAGCCACCCAGGCGCCCCTGGCGATTAGGTTTTTAACACATGAATTTGTGGAGGGACAGAAACATTCAGTCCACAGGAACAGGTTTCTATCATTTGTGGTTTCCCTTGAATGTTGGTAATACTGAGGGCCTGTGGCAGGGAACACGGAGGAGATACAATGACTGGGTGAATAGATCTGCCTTATCACTGATGCCCCGGGTTGCATTTCTCTGCTTTGTAACCAAAGATAATGGAAGTCAAAGTCTAAAACTGTTCACTGCGATGGTGTGAAAGCTGAGGATCTGAAGAATACTTCAAGAAGGAAGTGTTTCTGAAAGCTGGAAAGGGGAAAGAGAGAAAGAGAAAAGAAATAAAGAAAGAGCCTGAAATCAATAAGGCCTGAACTCCCATAGGCAGCAGCAAAAGAGAAACACCTTGTTTGTATGGTTGAAGGGCCAGAAGAGGGCTGTGTGTGTGTCTGTGGGGAAGTTAACAACACATCCTTTCGGAAAGTGCTGGAGCTGGGGGCGTGTGGGGGCAGGAGAAGTAGAGACAGTTCCTGGAATGATGACGACTCAGATTTCTGAAGATAATGCCACCATCCCATCAAGTTTTATTCCTTGTCATCACCACCACCACTATCTCCTGCAGGCACAGCACTTTACACTTTAATAAAAAGTGCTTTTCTAGTCCCTATCACATCTGTATTGAAGGGTAGCAGAATATAGCACCCCAAAATATGTCTCTTTGGCATAAGGATTATTTTAAGCTGATTATTTTGAGAAACTGCAGACACAGGAGAAGCTCTGGAAGCAGAGGAGAAGTTACCCTTTCACAAGGAAAATTTACATTAGAAAGGGGGCCTGCACTGCACAGAAGAACGCTGTTACCAGAGATCACTTTTTCATCTGACAGACTCATCGGCTGGCAGGCCAACCTTTGTGCACCAAACACTCTTCTGGCTGTGAGTGAATTGCCTTCTCCTCATTGGAAGGCCCAAGCCCCTATCTCTTTCCTTAGCCTAGGGTCTTATATAAGCCTCAATCGTTTGGCTGCCCTCTGAGTCTCCTATCGTTATAGGAATCCTGTACATGTGTACGTACATACTTTTTTTTTTCTCCTGTGAATCTGTCTTTTTATCACAGGAGCGTCTCAACCGAGAACTTAGAAAGATAGAAGAAATTTATTTTTCCTCCCCTACATTATCTAATTGAACATTCTGTGAAATAAATATGATGATCCCCATTTTATAGAACAGAAAAAGAGGCTCAGAAATGTCTAAAGTCTTGTGATTCCTAGAGCTGGGCCTCTTCACTTGAATGCGACCTTGAGGGACAGGTCAGCTTCTGGGAGCCAGAGATGGCCTAGGCCACTCCATTTGGATGTAGTACCCACTTATTTTTCTTATTTCTATTGCTGGCTGTCTCTCCTCTTGGGAAGTCACTCCATTTTCACTGCAGAGTTCTTCAGAGAAATGCTCTGGTGAGTGAATGAGCCCTTGAAGGCATGGTCTAGATGACTCTTCATACTTAGCAACCTATTATTCAACTTCAGTCATGGTGGTGTCTTTATGTTTCCTGATTGGCTCCCAAATGCTCAGCATATACATAACCAGTTATCATTGCTTTCATGGTTTTTAAATCTCCCTTTTAATTTGCCAGATGGAAACGTTTTTAACCAATATTATTGCAATCTTACTTTTTTTTTCCCCCTTAGAAAAGAGAACAGAGAGAGATGAAAAGGTAAATGGAAAAATGGTTAAATCATCCAGCTTTTCGTAAGCAGTCAGCATACTAGTCCTGAGGATTATTCATATATCTGGTAACATCCTCTGTGTGACTGTGTATGAAGATATGGATAAATACAAGGAGGAGCAAATAACATGTGCATCAACAGGGCAGGCCCTGACTTCCTACAAATACTGCGACACTAAATAATCCTTTATGTAAGAAGACAGAAACACAAGAATGAAAAATTGCTTTCATTTAAACCTCTAAGAATTAAGCACATTCTAGAATGTATCTCCCCACCCCAAACCCCCCTAATTTTAACACTTTTGACCACATTCAGAAATACTGGCTTATAAAATGATGTAAGATAGTTAGTGAATTATGGTATCTACCACCTTAATAACATAAGGACATAGCAGATTTGTTCTCTCTCTCCTCCTTTTTTTCTGTCCCTCTCCCTCCTCCTTCCTACTTTTCTTCCTGCTTTCCTGCCTTCCTCTATCCCTCCCTGACTCCTTCCCTCTTCATATGAATTTCTATTGCACACTCTATTTGGTTTACTAGGGCTATTATAACAAAATACCACAGACTGAATGAATGAAACAATACACATTAATTTTCTCACAATTTAGAACCCTGGAAGTCCAAGACAAAGGTGTCAGTAGGTTTTGTTTCTTTTGAGGCCTCTTTCCTCGGCTGGCGGGTGGTCACCTTCATGCTGCATCCTCACAGTGTTGTTGTTTTTTTTTTTTTAATTGTTTTTTTGTTTTTCTGTGTGTATGAATCCTTGGTGTATCTTTTTTGTATGTCTTAATTTCTTCTTATAAGGATACTAGTTAGATTTAAATTTTTATTAAACATTTACTACTAGCACACCACTAAATGTAGTCCTGAAAAATGTCAGGACCACCCTGGCATCATTTTAACTTAATGCCAACTCCATATCTTCTGACCTGCTGGGAATTAGGGCTTCAACACATGAATTTGAGGAGGGCGTGGTTCAGTCCAGAATAAGCACCTAGGAAAAGTGTTCACAATTTGTAAGCTCTCATAAATTCTTTCATATTGCTTCTCTTCCTCTTTTTCTTGACTTCCCAGTTTCCTAAGAGTTCCTCTCAAAAGCTTTTGAGAAGATTTGAGATGTTCCTAGAAAGCTTTCCATCTTTACTCTTTGTCTTATACACACATTGTAGCTCTTATCCCATTTGTTTTTGCTGCCTAGTTCCTGGAGTATTTAGTCAAACTAGATTTGAACGGATGGTTTGCAATAGCTGCAACCACAATGCGACCTATGACCATAAGCACGATATTATACAACCGCCGCTGTCACGCCTATGAGCTCTCTCCCTCCTGTCCTCCTTTCTCCTTCCTCCTATGATGGGGAGGACGACATCCAGAAACAACCGCCATACATGCCCAACAGCTAACATTGCCTGCACACTGCAGTCCCGTCACGGGAGGGAGAGGAACACGAGTCAGGAGGACTTGAGCCCCCTCCTTGCCCTCATTCCTCCTTTGGTTTACACTTCTTTGGTTTAAGAAAGATTATTTACTTTGGTTCCCAGTCCCCTTGGGAGGGTTTGGCCTGCTCAGAGCTGCTAAGCTACTTTCAAGAGCCCTGTGCTTGTTCCTTTTTGGGACCTCTCTGGAACAATTACTAGCTGCATTGAGCAGCACGGCGGCACATTCCACTGGCTGGTGAGCTCAGGTACTTGTGACCCTGGTAGCACTGACTGACTTGGCAAGAACTTGGCCATCCCACTGCCAACCTTACAGGTGTGGTCTTTTCATCCCCTTCCTTATCCGCCTCCTCACGAGGGAGCCCGGGCCAGGCCCGAACTTTTGGGCTTTAATGCACCTGTCTGAGCGCAAGGCAGATGCTGTTTTCCAAGTAATCAAAACTGATGGCGTTCCTTACAAAGTTTTTAAACCAGGAAGAAGGAAAATAAAGGCTGACTGCAGTTTCCTTCCTTCCTCCTTACCCTTGTTCCCTCTTTTTTTCTTCTTTACTACGACCTCACTTCCTATTTCTCTTCCTTTCCTGATTTCTTCCATTCTTCTTCCTGCTCCTGCTTTTCATCTCGTTTCCTGATCTCCCTTTTTTTCTTTCACTATAATAACTGCCTAAAATTTAAGTTAATGGAAATATTCCAAGATATACATCATATATGTATCCAAATTAAAAAAAAAAAAGGTGGAGCTTCTATACTTGTTCATATTCACATTTGCTGTATCTGGGTAGCTGAATCAGTAGAAAGTAGCAACTTAAATCCACCCAATGAATAGAGTTCAGAATTTGTTTTGTAGCTGCATATTTTTTCTTTCTTTTAATTATACTACATTTTATTTAGTTATTTCTTCATCTGCCCACCTCAGTCACATGAAGGCAGAGCTCACATTTTCTTAGCTGACCAATTTATTATGATGCATTGAATTAACAGACTTCCTATTCCTACCAGAGAACCATCCTTGCCTTCCTGGTAAGAACCTCAGTTGGCGGTGGTGTGTTAGTCTATAATAAGCTATGTAATTTTTTGTTTTTTACTTGTGTTTTTATTTTGCATTAGTATGGAAGAAAGTGATTAATCTACTGCTTTCCGCTTTTTTTTTTGGGGGGGGGATATCAGTGTTAGGCTCATTAAACAAAAATTTGGAAGCAGAAATGCTCTGGAGTATTTTGCAAATTACTGAGATGTCTGTTCCTTAAAAGTTTGAGTCAGTTTATCTGGTCCTGACATTTTTCAGGACTACTTTTAGTGGTGTGCTAGTAGTAAATGTTTAATAAGTGGTCCTTCTTTGTAGCATTTGCTCATTTCCACAGTGTAAATATTCTCATAATGGCTGATTGCAAGTGCATTCTCATGATGTCACTGAATTTGGAGGTGGGAAGAGAGGTACATAGTTTTCTTTCAGAAACTAGTGCTAGCCAGCCCTAGGACACTGCTGGTGGTTGATCTTCGGTAACTTTGTCAACTTTTGTCAACTGCTAAGATTGTCCTTTATGGAGTTTATCATGGCAACATTGTCTTTTCTTTCTTTTTTTTTTTTTTCTTTTTAAGATTTTATTTATCTCTTCTAGAGAGAGAGAGAGAGAGAGAGACAGCACACAAGCAGTGGGAGCAGTAGGCAGAGGGAGAAGCAGGCTCCCTGCTGAGCAAGAAGCCTGATGTGGGACTGATCCCAGGACCCTGGGATCATGATCTGAGCTAAAGGTAAATGCTTAAACAACTGAGCGACCCAAGCATCCCTCTTGGGAACATTATTTTGGAAAATTATTCATTTCATCCAGATGTTGAAATGTATTATTTAACTTTGCAAATAACTCTTTTAGGATTATTTTTATTCCCTTGACATCTGTGATACCACTCCCTATCCTTTCCATTTCAAATGCTATATATTTGTACTTTCTTTCTTTATATTTTTCAGGTTCACTGCAGTTTCTGCAATTTTGGATTGCTTGCTTCTCAAAAAGACCAATTCTTAAATTCACTTGTCAGTTTTACTGTTTCTCTATTTTCTAACTATCATTTTCTGCCTATCTTAATTCCTTATTTTCTAATTCATCTGACTTTGTTTTTATAAAGTACCAGGCATTGAGAGTATATGATAAATAAGTGGCATTTGTTATTATTATGTAAACACATCTATCCAATATCATTTAGTATACACTGCATGCTAGTATATTTTAAAATTTAGAACTGGATTCATAACTATAGAACATATGCTATGCTTTTTATAACACAATCAAATTCTCCTTCCTGTCTGCATTTCTGCAATCCTGCCACAGTTGTTGGAAAACATCATTTAGCTATTTCCCTTCTTTCTTTCATGCCGGTGACTATTCCTCCCACTTCTGGCTGCCTTGTAACCCCACCGAATCTCTCTTGGCTTCCAATTCCCATGTTCCCAACCTGTGTCCTCATTAAATTAATACCCTCTCACCATTCTTCCATCTCTGATTATAGGCTTCCCTCCAGTCAGTCACCTTGTGGGATAGGAAACATAATTTCTTTATAGTCATGGTCTCTGTTACCTGTGACGGCTTGTGTTAAGACTAAGCCATTTGAATGTTTTCCTGGGATGCAGAAATTCCATCTAAAATTGAGATCTGCACCTCCTGCCAATGGTTTGAAGAATTGGGTCAATGGCTTTCAGAACATATGGACAATGAAGAGATCTGCATTAAACATTTGATGCTTGTTTAACTTGCTTTTTGAGCAACACATGTGAAGAATAACTTTGGGTCAGCTGAGAATGGGTGGATCAGTGATAGCTTGTTAGCAGGAGCCAGTCTTCAGAGGGGTGTGAATATGGAGTCCAGTCAAAAGTGGTTGAAGCAGAAGAAAAAGGAGGAATGAAAAGATTTTGGTTGAGTTCTTACTCTGTGTCAGACACTACTTAACATTAACTCATTTAGTGTTTTGAATATTCCTACAAAGCAGGTATTACTTCATAATAGAGTCTCAAAAAAGTAAAATATTTTGCCTAAAGCCACAAAGCTAGAAAGTGAGGGAGACAGGATGCAAAGCCTTACTTCTCCAAAATTTGTACACTTTCAATAGTGTACCTTTTTTTTTGCTCTATATAGTTCCAAGTAATTCATATTGAAACTCTCATTCCCATGGAATGTCCTTACTGTGAGGTCTAAGAACATCCTTATTTATTTATTTATTTATTTTCTCATACTCAATGTTTGGGAATGGCTTTGAACCTGAAAAAGTGGCATTCCATGACTCCCGGTTAATGCATGGCAGTGACAATAGTTGTTTTGTCTGCTTTGCCCCTATAATTATTAAGTTTGTCAATAGATGTCATATTGAAACTGCCCCACCAATCTTAGCCTTTCAAATGTCTATATCTTTAGTCACTGGGGCTGCATAGCTTGAAAATCTGTTCAAGTACCCTGCGCCCACTTCAAAGTATCTGCTGTTCTGCCATGAATGCTCAGGATTATGGTGTCCTATATCTCTCAAGGCCTTGAATTGTGCCCTGATTCCCTATGGGTGATTCCAGATCCCCTGTACCAGCTGATATACATCCTTAGCTGTGTGCTCACCTAGGGTGATACCCCCAACACCAGGCTTCCAGTCACAACATTTGAAGCCTTCGTGGAAATAAATCTCTGGGAAGAACCTTAGTGCCTTTCTTCAGTTTTATAATTTTTTTCTTTTCAGTGGGTCCAAAGGCAAACAGATGAGGAAGGAAGGAAGAAAGGAAGGAAAGAAGGAAAGAAAGAAAATAAATTTAATAGTTATTTTGGAAGTCACGAGCTAAAAGTTCTTGGGGCCTCTCTCTGACTATCTCGGGACCTGTTATTTTTATAATTTTGCTGTAATTTCTTACAGACTCGGATCAAATGAATGCTGTAACATTTCTCCTGGATGTCAACCCAAAGTGGAATCTACATTCCCTGCTTCCAGGGAGCTTTTACAAATGAAAGCTGGGGAAGTCACTTTTGGATGCCACTCAGCTTTCAAACTTCACCTCTTAAAAAAAAAAAAAAATGTTCTGTGATCATTGGCTCAAGCTCTGATCTCACTTCACTGGGAACCCATATTTGTACTATGTGATCCAGCCCTCAGCACTGTGGTCACTTATAAGAAAAAGAGAAGGACACATTTGTGTTGTGTGGTGTGGATGGAATATAAACATGGAAAACTGTGTTGTGACAGTTTCCTGCCATGGAGACTATAGAAAGCAGAGAAAGGTAAGATACAGAGGGAGAGAGTAAAATGGGTAAGACTTGAAGATAATTCCCAAAGCATATATCCTAAGTGTTCCCTGTTTATGTACTTTGGGCCTTTCCTGAGGTTCCACTGCAACTTGCCCTTGAGCTCCATGAGGCACTTTACCCTACATTTATTAGGTGACACTGAATAGGTTATCCTTTCTTGTAATTCTTGTTGTCTGAGAAGGTAGACCCATTATCTGAGGCAGCATGGCACACGGGTGATATGACCGGCTATATAGATAGTGCCAGAGTTCTCAAAATTGTAGTTCTAGCTCAGTGGCTAAGGGAGGGCGAAGAGTGTCTACTAAATATGCCCAGATATGAATTGCTGGAACCTGTGTTAGCTTATGTGGTAAAAAGGACTTTATAGATGTGCTTAAGTTAAGGATTTTGAGATGGGGAGATCATTCTGGATTATACAGGTGGGCCCTAAATGTAATCGTAAGTGTCCTTTTAGAAAGGAAACAAAAGGAGTTTTGACGTGAAAGAGAAAGTAGATGTGATTTTGGAAACAAGAGATTGAGGGTTACAAGGAAGGGGTCATGAATCAAGGGATGCTGGCGCCTTCAGAAGCTAGAAAGTCAAGGAGACACATTCTCCTCTTCAGTCACCAAAAGGAACCAGTCCTGTTAACACCATGACTTGAGCCTACAGAAAGGTACTGCAGCCTTTTGGCCTCCAGAACTGTGACATGATGAATTTGTATTGTATTAAGCAAATTAACCAAGTTTGTGGTAATTTGTTACAGCAACAATAGGAAACTAATATGGTAGTGATGGTGGTCAAGTTTCCTAACCACTCTGTGCTTCAGTTTTACCATCTATACTGTGGGGAAAAGGCAAGTTCCATCAGGCAGTTGTAAGAATTCATGAATTTGTGGCTGAGTAATATTCCATTGTATACTCAGCCACAAATTCATTGATTCTTAAACCACCCGATGAAGAGATATTCTCCCCACATTACAGATGGTAAAACTGAAGCACAGAGTGGTTAGGAAATTTTCCCAAGATTACATTTGATCATAAATGTGGATGAAGCTGCAGAGTACTATAAGTCAGCAGCAAAAATAAGTCAGTCAGAGAAAAACAAACACCATATGATTGCATTTATATGTGGAATTTAAGAAATAAAACAGATGAACATGGGGGAGGAAAAAAAAAAAGGAGGCAAACCAGAAAACAGACTCTTAACTGTAGAAAACAAACTGAGGGTTGCTGGAGGGGAAGTAGGCAGGGGGATGGGCTAGATGGGTGATGGGGATTAAGGAGGACACTTGTGATGAACAATTTGTGTTGTATGTAAGTGACGAATCACTAAATTCCACACCTGAAACTAATATGACTCTGTAGGCTAACTCACTGGTATTTAAAAACTTGAAAAAAAAAAATAAAAATAACTTTCCTTCAACTATCAAAAAAAAAAAAATCAATGAATTTACATGTTGTCTGCCACAAAGCAGGCACTCAATAACTATTTGATTATTTAATGCTTGCATTCAACATAGTCTTAGCCATACAGTTAGTTGGTCTGTCAGTAGAGTCAAAACTTCTACCCAAGCTGTTCTGACTCCAAATCCACAAGTAAGCTGGAGAAAAGCTACCAATTAACAGAGTGAATATGATGTGATCCCACGTATCTTGGGCTTTCCTTTAAAAGCCATCGCTGAATAAGGAAAATGCTATTTTATGTCACCTTGACTGCAGTTTTAGAAAAGCTAATTTTACTTTATATGATTCAAAGTTCAACTCCTTCTGTGCTGAAAGATGTAAAGAGAAATTCTCAAATCCTCTCATTTCCTCTCATTAATCATACATTATTATTTGTAGCTTCTACATTCTACTTTTTTTTTGTAAAAATTTTATTTATTTATTTGACAGAGAGAGATCACAAGTAGGCAGAGAGGCAGGCAGAGAGAGAAAGGAGGAAGCAGGCTTCCTGCTGAGCAGAAAGCCCGCCGTGGGGCTCAATCCCAGGATCCTGGGATCATGACCTGAGCCCAAGGCAGAGGCTTTAACCCACTGAGCCACCCAGGTGCCCCTACATTCTACTTTTTAAATCACCTAAGAGGTAATCTTTCAAAAGACTTTTATATTTTCTATTTAACTTACTTTGCCTCACATTTGGGATATCAATTTGACCCATGTTTACTAAGTATCTGCTTTTTTAAAAACTTCCTAAGTTCCTACTTATATAGGTATCTTTCCATGTGTTTTCAGAAAAACAAAAACAAAACAGCTATTTATTTATCCATTCACCCAGCTTTCTATTCATCCAACTACGGACTTAACAGGCAACATTTGAGGACCACAGTCTGGGTTATATATGTATGTGTTAGACCCTGGTGCAGACAATAAGTTGCAGTCTCTGCTCATATAGGGCTCACAGTTGAGTTTGGGAGCCAGATACATGGTTAGAACCTCCAGAGAAATGAAGGATTTGCCCGGAGACTGAAAGTAAAGGGAATGGAGGGCTGGATACATCAGACAGAAAGCAAGGTTGTAAGGAAGACTTCACAGAAAAAATATGGGGCTTAGTATGTGAGGTTTAGGAAGAAAGAGTCGGGGGTGGGGGGAGCGCCTTAAATGAAAGCTTTAGAAGTATTAAAAGCAAAACATGGTATGGCTAGATTAGACATGGTATTTGATAGCATATGGTCCAAGAAAATTTCTTTGCTCCTCCCAGACAAGAGTGTAGATTGACATTTGCTTGTCTGATGGAAATAATTTAGGTAGCATACTAGGATACCATACATCAATGCAGGCAGCTTTCTGAGATCTGATGCATGCGTTCTGACTTTTTACCCCTTTCTCTTTTTTTAAGCTGAAACATTACTGACAGTCACCGCTATAGTCCAGTGCTCTTAAAGTTGACATATGCTGAGTGACAGATCCAAGATAAGAGTAAAATACATTTGAATGTGCTGATAAAGGGAAAATGGGAAAGGGCTGAAATTACAGAGATATAAAGGTGTATCTTTAAAGCTCTGAGGAGAACAAATTGCTAATCAGGAACAGAACTGTATAGAGGCTTGATAAGTTCGAATGAAGAAACCCTTCTGGGATGGAAACTCTTTCTAGTGTGTAGTGGTTTTATAAGAAGTCTAATGAGATCCATTTGAAAGTGCTGGCTCCGTTTGGTATGGAGGAGGATTGTCAAGAGATTTTCAGATGTCTGAATGGCAGTAATAAGCCCAACAGGGCCAAGGTGGGGTGTCCGATTGCCCAAGTGGCATAAAAGCTATCTTTGGAAACTCATCATCCACAATAGTACATTCTGTTCCCATTAATTTCTGGCAAATGGAAACCTTCTGCAAGGAAATAGCACTGATACTGATCAAGTCAGTCATGGCTGAGATTTACTTATAAGCTATAATTCTGGAATATTCTACCATTTTATAGCCGTTTAAATACACTTGTACACACCTATAAGCACATATGGACACATACACACACGGACATACACACACACACACACACACACACACAGGTATTTATAAAGCATAGGAAATATTAATTCTTAGTCTGTCACCAGTTTCCCTAATAAAATTTATTCAATTGCTTGAGCTTTTTTTAGAAGCTGTAGTTACTGGTAGTCATATAGTACAGTGTAGTATTTGCATTATTTACAAATTTCCTTTGCTCCAGGATCATTGGAGTATAGGGAGTATATCATCCCTTTAGTGTATAGGGATGATAAATTGCTAAGAATTTGTCCCTGCATTCCTGGCCATAGTCAGTTGGTTTTGGAGTGGATGCCTGACCTTAACTGGGTCAGTGAGAGGATCTGTGCAGTTGGAAAAATGGTTAAGGAAAGACCCAGAGGAGAAGCCCATTCAACACATTCATGTTGCTTTGAGTCTCGTTTTAGAAGCTTGGAACCTTTGATGACTGCTAACATGGGTCTGTCTGAAAAGTTTCCTCCATCTGTAAACTGAAATTTGCTAAAAATGGAAATCACAGCTGCCCTCACATTTTGAGTGATAGCAATACAGATTCCCACTGAACATACAAATACCTAGACTTCTCCAGAATGATGGTTCAAAACTTTCTTTTGTTAAAAAACTGACATCATTTCCCTTGCCCCAAGACTGCTATTCAATGTCCTTGACCACCTTCAGAATTTGCTTGCCAATGACCCATTCCTGAGAGACAAATCCTACAAGTATCTAGGAAACCAATATATATTATGATAAACACTGTGGTTAAATAAGAAATATATTTATATAACTTTGTAACACTATAAAGTGTTAGTGAATTTGATTCTGATTAAGCTAAAATTTATTTGGGCCAGTACTTGTTTTTGAAATTTTGCTAAACACTGTTGATTTCTTTTGTGGGTTTAATTCTTACAATCAGCTATAATATAATCTTCATTATACCACTGAGGATTCTGAACCTTAAAGAGTAAGAGATACAGAAAGATAATCTATTTATCAATACCCCAAAGAAATATTAATTTTAGCTATCTATATATCTATCAATCCATCTATATACATCAATTTATGTAAGTGTATGTTATAATATATATGGAATGCAAATGTAGACATATATATATTTATTATATATATACACATTTTTATCATATCATTTCTGGTGACATACTATTTCAGTTTCAGTGCATTTTTTTCTTTGGCAAATATTTTGTATTTAGTATTATATAGTTATTTATATTCTAAAAATTTTATTTTTAGCTGATTTCTACATGCAACGTAAGCTTGAACTTATAATCATGAAATCAAGAACCGCATGCTCTACCAGCTGAGCTAGTCAGGCACCTACCAATTATTTATAGTTTATAAGGTTGTTCATAACCAGTATTTTGTATGATTTTTACCATACCCTTCCCTGTCCCATACACATGCTTTAGTAAGTAAATAAGAATTGTAGTTGCTCTATTTTAGAGATAAGAAACTAGAGCTCATGGGTGCCTGGGTACCTCAGTCAGTTAAGCATCTGCCTTTGGCTCAGGTAATGACCTCTTGGTCCAGGGATTGAGCCTCACACTAGGCTCCTTGCTCCACGGGGAGCCTGCCTATCCCTCTCCCTCTGCTGTTCCCCCTGATTGTGCTTTCTCTCTCTCTCTCTCTCTCTCTGTCAAAGGAATACATAAAATTTTCTTTAAAAATTATAAACTCTTGCTGTGAATTTTGTAAGACTGATGATTCAAAGACCGGTACCCCAGAAGCAAATAATACATTATATGTTAACAGAAAAATAAAAAAAAAAAGATAAAAAAAATTATAAACTCTTAAAAAGAAAAAAAAAAGGAAAAGAAACTAGAGCTCAGAATAAGTACTTGAGGAGGGGAAGCAAAGTGGTGGAAGAGTAGGAAACTGAAATATCATTAGGTCCCAGGACTTCAGCTACATGGTTATCAAACCATTCCAAACCCCTATAAACTCAACAGCAGATAGAAGAGAAGAAGAGCAGCAAATCTAGGAGCAGAAAATTGACCATATTCTAGAAGGTAGGATGTGGGCAGAAGTGAATCTGAAGTATCGGGAAGATAGACCATGGGGGGAGGGGCTAGCTCCCGGTAAGCAGTAGAGCAGCGGAGCATAAAATTGGAACTTTTAGAAGTTTGCTCCACTGAGGGACATTGCTCTAGAGGCTAAGTAGGGGTGGAGCCCTTACAGGGACAGTTTGGTCTCAAGACCCACAGGGTAACAGAAAGACCGGGGTGTCTGAGTGTGGCAGAGCTGCCAGGTATTGGAGTGGGGAAGCCAACTATAGAGATAGAGCCAAGGTAGGGGCTCTCGGCTTGGGGCTACCTTAAACCGTGATCCAAGGCACAGTGAGGTCACTGCTTTTTGAGCAGGTAACACACAAGTGTCAGATCTGGAGAGACCCCCTCCTTCCTCCTACAAGAGGAGTGGTGCAGGAGCATGAGGCAGGAATCTGCTGGATTTGGGGACTGCAAACAGGGCTGTGCATCAGAGATAGAAACCCTTGGTCACAGGTCGGGTGAGCACGGAGTGCAGCTGGAGACCAGGGGGATAGGAGGGGATTGACTGCTTTTCTTTGAGGGTGCACCGAAGAGTGGGGCCCAAAGCCCTCGTTCTGGGCCAGGGATCAGGAGGCTGCCATTTTCTTCCTGTCCTCTAAAGCTCTACAGAAAGTGTTAAGGAAACAAAAGCTACCAAGAGCAAACCCCAACAGATAACTTAGCCTGGGCCCTGGCAAGGGCGGTGCATTTCCACCTCAGGCAAAGACATTTGAGAATCACTGCAACAGACCCCTCCCCAAGAAGATCAGCAAGAACATCCATCCAAGACCAAGTTTACTGATCAATGAGAAGTGTGGAACTCTAGAGCTAGGGGAAAGCAATGCATAGAATTCATGGCTTTTCCCCATAATCCTTTAGTCTTGCAAAGTTAATTTTTTTTAATTTTGTTTTTTTCTTATTCTATTTTTTAAACTTTTCCTCTTTACTCTTTTAATGTTTTTAACTATTTTATCTTATCAATACCTTTTTTTAAAAAATCTTTTTTTTAAAATTTTCTTTATTAGGGACACCTGGGCAGTTCAGTGAGTTAAGCCTCTGCCTTCAGCTCAGGTCATGATCTCAGGGTCCTGGAATTGAGCCCCCCATCAGGCTCTCTGCTCAGTGGGGAGCCTGCTTCCCCCTCTCTCTCTGCCTGCTCTCTTGTGATATCTCTCTCTCTCTCTCTCTCTCTCGCTGTCAAATAAATAAATAAATCTTTAAAATTTTTTTCATTATTATAATCTTATTTTATCCTTTCATTGTATTTAACCTTATTTTTTGTATACATATAGGGTTTTTTTTTTTAGATTTTGGGATACAATTTCTTCTAATAAATCAAAATATACCCTAGACCTAGCACATGGCTTTGTTCTAATCTCAAGCTTGATCACATTTTCTCCTCTTTTTTTTTTAATTTTTGCAATCAAATTATCTTATCAATTCCTTTTTTTATAATCATTTTTAATTTTTATCTTTATAGTCATATTCCATCCCTTCATTGTGTTTACTTATTTTTGTGTGTATGTTTTTCTTTCTTTAAAATTTTGGGAGCTAGTTTCTTCTGGAAGACCAGAATACACCCAAAATCAAGTGGGTGGCTCAGTTCTACTCACCAGTCATATATATAATATATATATATATATTTTTTAATTCCCCCTTCTTTCCCCCCCCCCATTTTGGGTCTCTTCTCATTTGTTTAGTGTATATCTTTCAGGGGTCTAGGCACCCTTCTAGTATTTTACTCCCTCATTCATATATTCTTATCTGGATATAATGACAAGGTGGAAATACTCACCACAAAAAAAAAAAAAAAAAAAAAAGAAAGAAAAGAAAAGAACAAGAGACAGTACTGATGGCTAGGGACCTAATCAATATGGACATTGGTAATATGTCAGGACTAGAGCTCAGAATGACAATTCTCAAGGTGCTAGCTGGGATTGAAAAAGACATGGAAGATATTAGAGAATCCTTTTCTGGAGATATAAAAGAACTAAAATCTAACCAAGTTGGAAAAAAAAAAGGCTATTAATGAGATGCAATAAAAAATGGAGTCTCTTACTGCTAGGATAAATGAGGCAGAAGAGAGAATAAGTGATATAGAAGACCAAATGATGGAGAATAAAAAGGTGAGCAAAAAAGAGATAACTACTGGACTATGAGGGAAGAATTTGAGAGATAAGTGATACCATAAGATGAAACAAAATTAGAATAATTGGGATTCCAGAAGAATAAAAAATAGAGAGAGGGGCAGAAGGTATATTGGAGCAAATCACAATAGACAATTTCCCTAATATGGCAAATGGCACAAGCAATCCAGGAGGAACAGAGCCACCCTCAAAATCAATAAGAATAGGTCTACACCCCATCATCTGATAGTAAAACTTACAAGTCTTAGTGACAAAGAGAAAATCCTGAAAGCAGCTCAGACAGAAGTCTTTAACATACAATGGTAGAAATATTAGATTGGCAGCAGACTTATCCACAGAGACCTGGCAGGCCAGAAAGAACTGGAATGATATATTCAGACCATTAAATGAGAAAAGTATGCAGCGAATAATATTATATCCAGCTAGGCTGTCATTGAAAATAGAAGGAAAAATAAAAAGCTTCCAGGACAAACAAAAACTAAAAGAATTTGCAAACACCAACCCAGTCCTACAGGAAATACTGAAAGGGGTCCTCTAAGCAAAGGGAGAGCCTAAAAGTAGTAGATCAGAAAGAAACAGAGAAATTATACAGCAACAGTCATCTTACAGGCAATATAATCGCACTAAATACATATCTTTCAATAGTTACCATGAATGTAAATGTGCTATGCCCCAATCAAAAGATACAGGGTATCAGAATGGATAAAAAAAACAAACAACAAAAAAAACCCACAAGACCCATTGATTTGCTATCTACAAGAAACTCATTTGGACCCAAAGACACTTCCACATTTAAAGTGAGGGGGTGTAAAACAATTTACTATGCTAATGGACATCAAGAAAGCTGCAGTGGCAATTCTTACATCATATCAATTAGATTTTAAGCCAAAGACTATAATAAGAGATGAGAAAGGACACTAGATTATACTTAAAGGGTCTGTCCAACTAGAAGATCTAACAATTTTAAATCTCTATGCCCCTAACATGGGAGCAGCCAATTACATAAATCAATTAGTAAGCACATCAAAGAAACATTGACAATAATACAATAATAGTAGGGGACTTTAACACCCCCTCACTGAAATGGGCAGATCATCTAAGCAAAAGATTAACAAGGAAATAAAGGCTTTAAATGACACACTCAACCAGATGGACATCACAGATATATTCAGAACATTCCATCCCAAAGTAACAGAACACACATTCTTCTATAGTGCAGATGGAACATTCTCCAGAATAGATCACACCCAGGGTCACAAATCAGTCTCAACCAGTACCAAAAGACTGGGATCATTCCCTTCATATTTTCAGACCACAAGGCTCTGAAGCTAGAACTCAATCATAAGACGAAAGTTGGAAAGAATTTGAATACATGGAGGCTATAGATGTATCCTACTAAAGAATGTATAGATCAAATAGAAAATTAAAGGAGAACTGAAAAAATTCATGGAAACAAATGAAAATGAAAACACAATGGTTCAAAATCTGTGGGACACAGCAAAGGCGGTCCTGAGAGGAAAGTATATGGCAATACAAGCCTTTCTCAAGAAACAAGAATGGTCTCAAGCTCACAAACTAACCCTATATCCAAAGGAACTGGAGAAACAACAGCAAAGAAAGCCTAAACCCAGCAGGAGAAGAGAAATCATAAAGATCAGAGCAGAAATCAATGAAATAGAAACCAAAAGAACAGTAGAACAAATCAATGAAACTAGGAGCTTGTTCTTTGAAAGAATTAATAAGATTGATAACGCCCTGGCCACACTTATCAAAAGGAAAAGAGAACGGACCCAAATAAATAAAATCATGAATGAAAGAGGAGAGATCACAACCAACACCAAAGAAATATAAACAATTATATTTAAGAATATACTATGAGCAATTATAGACAGCAAATTTGATAATCTGGAAGAAAGCATTCCTAGAAACATATAAACTAACAAAACTAAATCAGAAAGAAATAGAAAACCTGAACAGACCCATAACCAGGAAGGAGATTTAAGCAGTCATCAAAAATCTCCTGAAAGGTGTACCTCAGTGGCTCAGTGGGTTAAGACTCTGCCTTCGCCTCAGGTCATGATCTCAGGGTCCTGGGATCAAGCCCTGCATCAGGCTCTCTGCTCAGCTGGGAGCCTGATTCCCCCTCTCTCTCTTTGCCTGCCTTTCTGCCTTCTTGTGATCTCTGTCAAATAAAAATAAAATCTTAAAAAAAAAATCTCCCAAAAAAAAAGAGAGCCCAGAGCCAGACGGCTTCCCAGGGGAATTCTACCAAACATTTAAAGAGGAATTCATTCCTATTCTCCTGAAACTGTTCCAAAACAGTTTCAGGAGAATAGAAAATACAGAAATGGAAGGAAAACTTCCAAACTCATTTTAGGAGCCCAGCATTACCTTGATCCCAAAACCAAACAAGACCCCACCAAAAAAGGAGAATTAGAGACCAACATCCTTGATAAACACAGATGCAATAATTCTCACTAAAATACTAGCCAATAGGATCCAACAGTACATTAAAAGGATGATTCACCATTACCAAGTGGGATTTATTCTTGGGCTGCAAGGTTGGTTCAACATCTGCAAATCAATCAATGTGATACAATACACTACTAAAAGAAAGGACAAGAACCATATGATACTCTCAACAGATGCTGAAAAGCATTTGACAAAGTACAGCATCCTTTCTTGATCAGAATAGAGATAGAAGGTACGTACCTCAATATCATCAAAGCCATCTATGAAAAACCCACAGCAAATATCATTATCAATGGGGAAAAACTGAGAGCTTTTCCCCTAAGGTCAGGAACACGGCAGGACTGTTCACTAATCACCACTGCTATTCAACATGGTACTAGAAGTCCCATCCTAACAATCAGACAACAGAAAGAAATAAAAGGCATCTGAATTGGCAAATAAGTCAAACCCTCACTCTTTGTAGATGATATGATCCTTTATGTGGAAACCCCAAAAGACTGCACTCTGAAACTGCTAGAACTCATACAGGAATTCAATAAAGTGTCAGGATATAAAATCAATGCTCAGAAATCAGTTGCATTTCTATACACCAACAACAAGACAGAAGAAAGAGAAATTAAGGAATTAATCCTATTTGCAACTGCACCCAAAACCATAAGATACCTAGGAATAAACCCAACGAAAGAGGCAAAGAATCTATACTCAGAAAACCTTAAAGTACTCATGAAAGAAATTGAGAAAGACACAAAGAAATAGAAAAGCTTTCCATGCTCATGGATTGGAAGAATAAATAGTGTGAAAATGTCTATGCTACCTAAAGCAATCTGCCCATTTAATGCAATCCCTATTAAAATACCATCCAATTTTTTCAAAGAAATAGAACAAATAATCCTAAAATGTATATGGAACCAGGAAAGACCCTGAATAGTCAAAGGAATGTTGAAAAAGAAAGCCAAAGTTGGTGGTATCACAGCTCTAGACTTCAAGCTCTATTACAAAGCTGTCATCATCAAGATAGTATGGTATTGGCACAAAAACAGACACATAGATCAATGGAACAGAATAGAGAGTCCAGAAACAGACCGTCAGTTCTATAGTCAACTAATATTCAACAAAGCAGGAAAGAATGTCCAATGGAAAAAAGACAGTCTCTTCAACAAATGGTGTTGGAAAACTGGACAGCCACATGCAGAAAGATGAAACTGGACCATTTCCTTATACCACACATAAAAACAGACTCAAAATGGATGGAAGACCTCAATATGAGACAGGAAACCATCAAAACCCAGGAGGAGAACACAGGCAGCAATGTCTTTGACCTCAGCCGCAGCAACTTCTTCCTAGAAACATCACCAAAGGCAAGGGAAGCAAGGGCAAAAATGAACTATTGGGACTTAATCAAGATCAAAAGCTTTTGCACAGCAAAGGAAACAGTCAACAAAACCAAAAGACAACTGACAGAATGGGAGAAGATATTCGCAAATGACATATCAGATAAAAGGCTAGTAACCAAAATCTATGAAGAAATTAATCAAACTCAACACCCAAAGAACAAAGAATCCAATCAAGAAACAGGCAGAAGCCATGAACAGACATTTCTGCAAAGAAGACATCTAGATGGCCAACAGACCATGAAAAAGTGCTCCACATCACTGGGCATCAGGAAAATACAAATCAAAACCACAATGAGATAACACCTCACATCAGTCAGAATAGCTAAAATTAACAAGTCAGGAAACAAGAGATGTTGACAAGGATGCGAAGAAAGGGGAACCCCCCCCCCCCTACACTGCTGGTGGGAATGCAAACTGGTGTAACCACTTTGGAAAACAGCATGGAGCTTCCTCAAAAAGTTGAAAATAGAGTTACCCTATGACCCAGCAATCACACTACCAGGTATTTACCCTAAAGATACAAATTTGATGATCTGAAGGGGCACATATACCTGAATGTTTTTAATGTTTTTAGCAGCAATGTCCACAATAGCCAAATTATGGAAAGAACCTAGATGTCCATCAACAGATGAATGGATAAGGAAAATGTGGTATATATACAATGGAATACTATGCAGCCATCAAAATAAATGAAATCTTGCCATTTGCAATGACATGGATGGGACTAGAGGGGTATTATGCTGAGTGAAATAAGTCAATCTGAGACAGACAACTATCATATGATCTCTTTTATATGTGGAATTTGAGAGGCAGGGCAGGGTGTTTATGTGGGGTTGGGAAGGAATGAATGAGACATGATGGGATGAGGAGCAAAATAAACCATAAGAAATAATCTCACAAAAGAAACTCAGGGTTGTTGGGGGTTGGGGGATAGGGATAGAGTGGTTGGGTGGTTCCAATGTCCATTAGGATATTGGGGAGGGTATGGGCTATGGTGAGTGCTGTGAAATTTGTAAGCCTGATGATTCACAGACCTTTACCCTGGGGCAAGTAATGTATTATATGTTAATAAAAATAATTTTAAAAAATAAGTACTTGACTTTGTCAAAGTTATGTTCTTTGAAAGGCTAGAGTCCAAACTTGCATTTGAAATTGATTTCCCTAAACTAAGGCCCATTCTCTTAGATCATCTATTTTTTTCCTCCATCATCTATCATCTATATTTATAATCTACTGTGGAAATATGGCTTGAATAGAGTTGCTATAATGGGCATAATGAATACATACGTTAAGAGAGGTTCAAAGAGGAGTCTTACCTACCTAAAATGAATAGAGAGTCAGAGGCAAAATGTTGCACTGGTTAAGGGCCTTGGTGTGGAGTCAGATTGACTGGGCTTCAATCTTAGCTCCTTCACCTACTAGGTACTTAAACTTAAGAATCTTAACTACTCTGAACCTTGGTTTCCTCATCAAAAGTGTTAATTATAGATATAACCTGTGGGAAGTTTACAAGAATAAAATTATAGCATGCAGGTGAAACACTTCTGATACTGCTGGGCACAAGAGCATTCCGACTAATTTTCAGCCATCATTGTCATACTACGATTATGCTGCGAAGTAATATGAAAAACATAGCAAGAATAAAGCCTTTGAATGTACCTGGAAAGCAAAAAGAATTTGCACATACCTAATGAAAAAGAATTTGCATATACCTAATAATAATTATATCTAGCATTCATTAAGTGCTAAGTATGAGCATTTTAATATACTACCCTAATTAATCTTCATAATTATTTGATTCACAGCAAAAAGTGAGTTATTTTCCCTATTTCATAGAAAACTGAAGAAAGAAAATATTAAGCAATTTTTCTAAGAACAGTGACAGGAAAATGATGGGTTTAAATAGAAAATGAAGGTAAATATATATTGTTAATCTTTCCAATAATATTTTCATCTTGATTAGAGGTTTTGAGTAAGATAAAATCGTAGTCCAAAAAAGTTTTTAACGATGGTATTCATGGCTCTTAAAGGATTGGGGGTGGAATATGGAGTTGGGCATGAAGAGTATGTCTAAAATGTTTATCCTTTTATTTATTTTTTCAACATATTGCTTAACTGCCTATTACGTGCAGGTTTCATGTTTTCTATCTGGTTTAGAGTTTTAAGCCTTCTTTTCCCCCCCAAACTATTTATGTTAAGTAATTTCAAATGTAAATAAATATTATAAAAATAGTTCAGTGAACAACCATGTTTTCACTTAGATTCAACCATTGTTAACTTTTGCCATGTTTGCTTTTACAGTGTGCTTGTGTATATGTGTGGGTTTTTTTTTTTTTTGTGTGTGTGTGTGTGTGTGTATACATTCATACACATCTGCACATACCTACATTTTTTGGGGGAGCCTACCATTTTAGAATTAATGGCTAACATCAAGAAACTTTACCTCCAAATACTCCAGCATGTATTTTCATAGAATAAGAAGGCTCTATATAACCACAAAAGTGATCAGATGCGAGAAATTTAACATCAATACAATTTCATTATCTACTATATCCTTAATATTTAAATTTATCTAATTGTCTCAATAATGTAATTCATAGCTTTACTCTTTTTTTTTTTTCATAGCTTTACTCTTAACCCAAGACTCAATCACAAATCACAGTGAATTTACTCATCATGTTAGTAATCTCCTTCAATGTTAAAGTTAACCAAACTTTTTTTTTTTTTTTTTAACTTTCAAAGAGCACAGTTCATTTATTTTGCAGAACATTCCTTATTATGACTTGCTTGATTATTTTCCCAAGTTTATATTCATGTTAAGCATTTTTTCCCTGAACATTATATATGTAATATCTGTACTCAGTGCATCATATTGGAAAGTTCATGATGCCAACACTTCAATCTCTTTATCTGTTAAAAAGCTTGAAATTCTGAATCAGACAATACAGCCTCAGTTCCCTGCACTCTATCTACATGTAACACACATTTTGAAGTCCTGTTTAAGAAATCCCAAACTGACTATAATGATGGTGCCACTCTGCATTCATTCAACTGAAATTCAATATGCACATTCAATCATTCATTTGTGAATGGATGGCTCCTTTATGAAATGGTGAAAATCATTTTTCATAAATTAAGGACTTTTACATGGAAGACTGGAGTTTGTATCTGTATGGGAGTTTTGACTTATTATTCAATTATAGTATTCCCAAAGTAGATTTGGGTGGGGGGACATCTTTGAAAATTAAAGACACTAAATTTAGGATGAATAAGAGGGAATACCACTTTCTATAGCAGCTACAATCTTGTAAAATATATTTATTTAGTTATTATGGACCAACTTCTTGGCCAAGTTGACTTTTTTAAAACAAAAAATATGATTAGATGATTTGTAAGTTCTCTTCTCTTTCAACATTCAGTTTCTGGCTAAATTTGTTAACATTTTAAGATGTGATTTAGGTAAGTTCACTGAAGAAAAATTTGTAAAGGGTTATTAAGGGTAACTGGAATGTCTGGAAATTTCCCTAATGTCTTAATTAGACATAATAAAACAATCACCACAGCATTCTCAATGGTCCCACTTATGCTGACCTGCTTTTGTTCACTTCACAGTCTACTGTAGATTATTATGGCCTTCCAATACCTGCCTCATTTCCCTGTATCTGGCTATACTTTATCCTTCTTTTTATTACTCCACCAGTTTATTCTTTGGCTTCTGATCCCTACCATGCTTCAAATTTACTCTTTGAGTTTGCTGCTATTGGCTGATGTAGTTAAACATTTCATCTGATTAGCCTGGCCCAGGATCATATAGAACCTCACAAGTAGAGATGCTGATAGTGTTTCTTGGCTACAGAGTGGGCCCCAAACAACAAGACCACTTTGATCGAATATACCAATCTATATGTTCTTGATTGCTAAACACAGAGATGCAGACATATTGACCTTTTCAGTTCAAGCATCACATTCCATGCAATTCATTTCCACTTCATAGTATATCTGTGGGGAAACTGAAAGTAGAAGCATGTAAAATTTTGCTCAAGGGGGAAAAAAAAGGGAGACAGACTGATAAATTTAAATTATAGTGGATTTGAAAATAGGATGAATACTCCCTTTGCTGAATGTGTTTAACTGCTGAGACATATTAATTCACTTATTCATTTCTGATGAGTAAAAGACTCAGAGAAAAGACTCTGGAGCTGGACTGCCACTTATCACCAGGGTAAGTCATTTGACTTCTATGTGCCTCAGTTTCCTTAGCTACAAAAAATGGGAATAATAATGGTAGCTACCAAAGGATTGGAGAGAATTAATCAGTTAATGTACATAAAGTTCTATAGAACACTATTTGGCACATAGCAAGTGCTACATATATATTAGCTATTTATTATTAATCAATAATAATTGAGCTTCTATTACAAGTCTAATACAATATAAAGAATCCCATATACATGCTTGGAGTCAAAGAATAATTCAGAATAATATTTGACATCTAATAGCAGAGGAGATGATATATATCCATGGGATTTCTTCCTATTATCATCATCATTGTCATAATGACTACATTTTTTTATTTTTAATTTTTTTTTATTTTTAAAGATTATTTATTAGACAGAGAGAGAGAGATCAATCACAAGTAGGCAGAGAGGCAGGCAGAGAGAGGGGGGAAGCAGGTTTCCCATTGAGCAGAAAAGCCCAGTGTGGGGCTCGATCCCAGGACCCTAAGATCATGACCTGAGCTGAAGGCAGGGGCTTACCCCCAAGCCACCCAAGCACCCCATAATGACTACATTTATTGAGTGTTTGTGCCTGGCACTCCTGGGTATCTTTCATTATTTTTCTTATTTAGTTTTTCTTATTTGTTTTTTTTTAATTTTACAGAGAGGCTATTTGCTAAAGGTCATATATAGCTTGAAAATGGTAGATCCAGGATCAAATTCAAGCAATGTGACTCCAATATTCCATGACCCTAACAACACTGGACATCTACAAACTATATTGAGACACGGCATGCAATGCCTTCATTCAATACACACACACATGTACTGAGAATATGGCACAAACTTGGTGGGCAGAGACGAATCAGACGCTTGCCATCAGATAGCTTCGGCCATCACGGTGATCAGAGTTTCATGTTGATACAAAAATGAAAATGACAAAGTGTAGAGTGTGCTACAACAGTGATATTCACAGGGCAAGCTCCAGAACCAGCATCTCAATCTGAGGGAAAGTTAAGGAGGCATGAGAAATGAAAAGCGGGCTCAACAGTGTCAAGGATGGAGAGGCAGCAGGTGAGCAGGTGTGCAGTGGGCATCTGAGGCAGAAAGACAACATGTGAGAAGAGATTTAATGCATGTGGGGAACTAAGGGAATTTGTGGCTGGAGGAGACTTATGTATGGTCAGAGAGATACCGAACAGAGAGGAAAACAGGGCATGACCAGGAAACATCTGTCTGCTAACATGAAGAGCTTGACATTTGACAAGAAGACTTGGGGATTATTTGAAAACATTTAACCAGGAAGAAAATGGGATCAAATTTGCTTGACAAAGATCATTACACAAAAAGTATTAAGGAGTGTTTATTTTTTATCATGTCTTTAAATTAATGGCATGTTTTATTGAAATCTGTCTGTATTAGGCTCTTCTTGTTTTTGTGGATTTACACTAATGAATTTCAGTACATGGTATTATTAACACTACTCACTATTCCTACCTACCAGTTTCCTGATGCTTCAAGTTTATAGCATGCTTTCAACTCCATTATCTCCCATACTTCTATAACTGCTTTAGTTTTTATAATTATATCCAGTTTAAAGATGAAGAAACTGAGGCTGAGAGGTGTTAGCTTTCACAGAATTACCTGCCTCAGAACAACACCCTGGGAAGAAACCCAAGGAAGGAAGCCTTAAATGTGTACCACTTGAATTGTCTCTTCTTCCCTGCAGGGTGGACTGTGTGGAACCCCACTTGCAAATCTCCAGTGCAACTCGGATAACCCACTATGGCACTGGGGTTAGTTCTAACCCAACCTACTTTTCTTAGTCCAGTTGTTTACTTTAACAAACTGTTATAGATGGGGTGGCTTAAATATTCACACCTCACAGTTATGGAGGCTAGGAAGTTCACTATCGAGGTGCTGGCAGATTCAGGGTCTGGTGAAAGTCGGCTTCCTGGTTCATAAACAGCCATCTTCTTCATGGGTCTTCACATGGAAGAAGGGATGAGGGAAATCACAAGGGCTTGTTTTCTAAGAACATTAATTCCATTCATGAGGGCTCTACTCTCATAACCTCTTTTTTGTTTTCTTTCTTTTTTTTTTTAAAGATTTTATTTATTTATTTGACAGAGAGAAATCACAAGTAGATGGAGAGGCAGGCAGAGAGAGAGAGGGAAGCAAGCTCCCTGCCGAGCAGAGACCCCAATGCGGGACTCGATCCCAGGACCCTGAGATCATGACCTGAGCTGAAGGCAGCAGCTTAACCCACTGAGCCACCCAGGCGCCCCTCATAACCTCTTTTTTGTGTGTGTGTGGTTTTCTTTTTTTTTTTTTAATTAAATTTATTTATTTTCAGCATAGCAGTGTTCATTATTTTTTCACCACACCCAGTGCTCCATGCAATCTGTGCCCACTATGATACCCACCACCTGGTACCCAAACCTCCCCACCCTGCCACTTCAAACCCCTCAGATTGTTTTTCAGAGTCAATAGTCTCTCATGATTCACCTCCATAACCTCTTACTCTCATAACCTTCCCAAAGGCTCCATCTTCAAATATCATCACAATGGGGATTAGATTTCAATATACAAAATTTGGGGGACACAGGCATTCACTCCATAACAAAACCCAAAGACCATTTTCTATCTTCCTGGATAACAAACCTTATCTGTGCTTAGTGACAAGTAAACAAAACTCTTCTGGTAACCCTTTGGGAAACATTTTTCTCTGAAGAAAGACTATTGTGAGCTGATGGTCCCTTTGCTTCCTCCCTATGTTGTCTGCTCTTGTGTGAGAATGTCATATTTGGAGGCAGGTAGGATCTTATGAGTATTAACAGATCTTTTCAGAAGAAAAAACTCGACATGCTGAGGATGGTGGGAGGGAAGGATGCAGGGACCAGGTCCCTTCGGTGGCTGCTGGGGTGTGCCACCCAGATGTCACTGAAGGGCCTAAATACAGTTGCCCCTGCTGTTGGGAAGTTCTCTGGAAGGTGGCCCTTCACCTTCAGTCCCTTTGGGGATTGTCTCAGCTGCACAGTTACCTTGCCTAAGGCCACATCCCTTTCCTAAGCTGGTCTATATTCCATAACTGATGGGTTCAGAGGGTACAAATCCCAGCCTTCTCATCCCAATAGAGGACAGTTATGGAGGGCTGCAGGCCTCCCCGTGGGGGTCTGCTGGTGTTGTCCTTAGACCTTTGTAACAGCTTGACTTCTCCCTCTGCCAGATGCTGCTTCCTTCCTTTCTCTTCCACAATGTTGTTCCCAGTAGCACTCTTCAATAAGCTCTTGCAAGCTAAAATCAATCTCAGAGTCTGCTTCTTGGGCAATCCAACCTGATGTCCCTGATGGCTATTTTGGTTTGCTGAAACCATGGGGCACTTATATTCTGTTAAGTTAAAAATAAAAGCATCTGGCATTCATCACAATGCTTGGTACCTGTTTATCAGTCTTTCTGACAAGACTGAGATATCTTCAAAAGTGTTTGCTATGTTTAAATCATCACTCTGTCTCCTTCCGGTTTCGTAATGGTAAATGCAACTTCACAGGCACTCAATACATTTATGTTAAATGGGGGATTGGAAGCTGTATCTATTTGAATGCCTATATTCGTGGCCATGTTGTAGTACAGTGAACTATTCCCGCAGACTGCAATTTTGTGCATAGTCCCTTATTTATATCATATTTTTTCAGGAAAACACATAAAGCCAACTGAAAAGGATTGCATGCCATATCTAACATTGCAAACAGTGGGATCAGACCTCAGTTGAAAGTCAGCATTTAGATCTTTAAAAACAAATCCCTCTTGGGGTTCCTGGATGGCTTGGTGGGTTAAGCATATGATTCATGATTTCAGCTCAGGTCATGATCTCACTGAGTCATGAGATCAAACAGGTGTCAGACTGCGTGCTCAGTGGGGAGTCTGCTTGGGATTCTCTCCCTCTGCCTCTCCCCTTCTCATACGTTCTCTCACTCTCTCTAAGTAAGTAAATAAATCTTTAAAAATAAATCCCTCCACTGGTACACGCTGACCTATTTCATGAAACTGGAAATCTTAATGAAAGGTAAATCTATGTAGAGCTTCATTCTCCAAAACCTAGTTCCTTGAGAAAAATGTCTGTGTTGTCTTAAAGGCAAAACAAAACAAAACACACACACACACACACAAACACACACACACACCAATAAGTAGTAGTCCCAGGCCAAAATCTCATCTCTGCCACTAAGTAGAGTGTAAACTTATATATATTGCTTAAACTTTTGAGACTCAGTCTTTTTTATCTATAAAACAGACAAAATCAAATGCTATTGACAAGCTTCTACTCTTTAGCCTGTTAATCTCAGGCATTTATTCCTAAGATATTTTTGTGTTCTCTCTGTTTAAGGATCCTCATGCTAAATATGGTTTAGATGACTTTACCAGGACACTGCTTTTCTCTCTTTGCTATGGCATCCTCCCTCTGTTAGTTCATGAGAACTATGTTTATTGCCTTGCCTGCCTGGAAGCTGAGAGCTGGAATGAACACTTAGTTGTTTTTGTTACAATATTTCCTTTTTCCTTCACATATATTCTATCCCATTTATTTCACATTAGCTGTATTGTATAACTGTATTTTACTCAAATGAGTTTTCCTGGGAAGCAGGCAGGTGTTTACATTTTTATGCAAAATTTAATATATGCAGTGTTTTAAAACCCCTACCATTTATTGGTTATTTTCTGTGAGGTAGGTGCTTTAGATACATTGTTATCTTTAATCTTCACAGCAATCCTACAAAGTAGGGGATTATTTGTTGGTTTTGCAGATAACATAAGGCTTGGAACAATCAAGTAATGCGCCCAAGGCAACTCAGTTAAGTGAGTGGTGAATCAGATTCAAAGGCAGAACCTCATGACCCCCAACGTTGTATTGTTTCCTCTACCTCACAAGGCAAACAGAAATATAGAAAACAATTTCTGTACACATAGATAACTGTTCGTAATTCCTCTCCAAAAGATAAACTAGAGAGAAATATTTTTTATGGGAAGCAAGGCTTGCAGGGGACTTAAGATGCTAAAAATCATTTAACATACACTTAATAGAAGAATGATGGGCAATGTTTATTTTGCAACTGCATTTTCCTTCAAAAATTATTCATCCCAGTGACCTTTTAAAATAATGACTGGCAAGTAACTATTACTTGATAATAATTTAAATATAGAGAAAACTTGGCATAATGAGACACTAAGAAACTTGCCTTGTCTCATTCTTTTAGAAGAACCAGAGCAAGGTAAGAGATACAGAAATATAAATTTCCCCCAATTTACTAATCAGATAATGTATCAACCACAAAGAAGGCATTTTAAAAATAAATTAAATGACATGGTCATTGCTATAATACAACAGTTGTTTTCATTTTGTTCCTTGCATTTCCTTTAAGCTGTCTTCCAATATGGGGCTGTGGAATTTTTATATTTGAAATATTTTTAAGAATAGCATATTGCTAGGAACACAAGATCTTAATAAATATGATTTGATGAAAAAACACCAAAGTTCAGCTTTTGCTCCCAAGAGTACATTGTAACTCAGCTTTATTTGATAAAGAATCATTCACACAGACTGGATCCTCTAGTTACATCTCATAATGACACAAAGAAATATTGAATATGAGGAGAAAGACATACTTCTCAATGAGATATTAAAGAGATAAAATAAGCTGGAAGATGAGGGAATAAAGAGGTTAAGGAGGAGTTGAAGGAGGAGAGTTGTATTTCCAGCATGTAGAGACAGAAGAGTATCTTGATGGGCTTTAAAAAAAAAAAAAACATAATTTTCAACTAAAAAAGACTATAAAGGGACGTCATGTCCACTAATACCCACAAATGTGTATAAGTGTGGTGTTTAGAATTTATTAATTGCTGGGCCCTATACTGTGATCTAGATACTGTTATTCCCTTTTTACTATTGAGGAAACTGAGGCACAGAGAGCTTATGTGACATGTACTGGAGAGCTGATTAAGTGATGAGTACAGGCTTTGAGTGAAGGCAATCTGGCTTCAGAGTCTGAGCTTCCTAAGCATTTATTTGTCTACCACCCATGGAACCATCTCTAGAATTCTTGAATGTGGTAGGAAGTTAAACTGGTTAACAGGCACCTGCTAGATGCTTTACATATATTATCTTTCATTCCTATTGTAGCTCTGAGAAGTAGCTAGTGTTATCCATGTTTGATATATGAAGGAGGAGGGAGCGAGAGAGGTTGACTGTTTTGTGCAGGGTCACACAAATAGTAAATTAGGAGCGCTGTGATTCAGATGCAGTCCTGAGTCCATAGTTTGCTCTCTAAGTGTGCGATCTTTCCTCAGCTCTCTGATTACTCATCATCTTTATGATAGAGTGGTGAAGACAAGAAGCAGGAGATTTAAATGCATGCCTCTAAAAGCAAAAGAGAGAGATAAAGATAAGAAGAACATAAGGGGGGCAATCAGTTAAAGAGCTAATCCTTTGAGGATATACTATTGGCAAGATATTGAGCTTGGTGCTTAGTAAGGAAGTCTTGTCTCAGAGAAATTCTGAGTCCACTACACACCACAGATGAGTGTGTGATGACCAGCGAACTCTAGACCGGAATAAGGAGTGGTGTCAGAAGCCCAACGAGTTAGGTGTCTTATGTAGAGTCACATGGTGAGGAAGTCCTAGCATTCAAACCCATCTTGACTCCACAATAAGAGAAGGAAGCTATTTTTCTCTATTAGCTACATTTTAGGATTATATTCCAGGGTTAGAAGACTAGAGACAGCTCATTATATTACCCTGGGTTGAGAGAAATCTAACATGCACAGAGGATCAAGGGCAGCATCAGAAAGCTGATTTTCTTCATTCATTCATTCATTCAGTATTCAAAGAACTCCTCCTGCCTGCCAAGTACTAATTTGGGAGTGAGGGGCACAGTGATAAACTTAAAAAGCCTTGTTAGGCTTTTAAACAATAATGGAGGAGTAAAAAATATAAGTATGCAATGTCCATCTTATGTAGTGATAAATGATTTTAAAAAGAAGGTAGGGTATTATGTCCAGAAGTAATGAGCTTTGCCAGGAATTGAAGAGGAGATGACACCTCAGGAGACACATGTATGCTATAAGGGCACCTGGGATTAGGACACTAGAGGGGAGAAAGGCAAAGTCTTGTGGTCTTGAGAAGCCAGGTATGGGGATAAGGCAACAAGGATGATGTGGTAGAGAAGATGGGTGAGGGAGAGAGAGACAGGAGGGAGGATGTGGAGGTAGTCAGGGGCCAGACCTGAAGGCCCTCGTGGGGCCATGAGGAGTTAAACATTTATTTCTAGTGTGAGCCACTGGGGAATTTTGAGCAGGAGAGTAATGTGATCTGAATTTAGCTGTAAAGATTTGGCAGAGCAGAAATCATGACTAGGAAGTTGTACAGCTGATGGGTGGTTTGGACCATGGTTGGAGAAGTGGAGATGGAGAGAAGTTTGAGAAACAGAACTTTCTGAGACTAAGAACTTTGCACTGGGATAATCAACAAATTCTCTCCCTGAAGTCAAGCTACATGGGAAACAAAATCCTAATCAGAGCCCACATCTAAGTATACCATGAATGACAGAATCCAAACCTCCTGTGACCAGAACACAACTTCCTGGAGACAAACTTGATGAGCCAAGAGATGGGGATAGAGTTTGAATAAGAAAGTGAGATGAAGTGGAAGCTGCCTGGCACCAGGTAATATCACGGGATTCAACATTCTCACAGTAGGGATGGTCTTGACAAAGGGGACAGAAATACTTGAAGTTCCAGGGCCATAATCCTGTGTATGTACCTCTACACTGAGAATTTTTCGCCTTTGAGTTTACTGCTCTTACTGGCCCAGAATGTTTATTATCTAAATGCTTCTTCTGCCTCCTCCCAGGACTCAAAATCACACATTTTTGTTCTGATTTGATTAGTATATTATTGTGTAGCTGGGCCTAAAATTTATCCATTATAACCTAGGTGTGCAAAAGAATTTTGCTGTTATTTTTCCTATAACTGACCAAAATATTCTTACAAGCTTTGATTCCTAGAGGTGGAGAGGTCAAAGAGGGAGACTAATAGTCACTGCTTTCTTCTTTAAAATATTGTGGGTTATTTACACTAAACTTCTTCTCTCTGGAAAGACTATAAGATCAAATTCAATATTCAAGCACTGATGGGACTGTTTCTCTCCTCCAGAGGGTCTCCTCCCTTCTCCCTGATGTGGCATCCTAGTGCAACGGAAAGGTCATGCAACCCCATGATAACAGAGGGAGTATTTCTAGTCTGGGGTGTGTGTCCTTACTGGTATCTTACAAGTGTGGTTGGTTTAAATGGGTCTCTGTGTACCTGTTGTTTCTTTTCTTTTTTCTTTTCTTTTTTTTTTTTAAAGATTTTATTTATTTATTTGACAGGGATCACAGGTAGGCAGAGAGGCAGGCAGAGAGTGAGAGGAAGAAGCAGGCTCGCCGAGGAGCAGAGAGCCCGATGCGAGGCTCGATCCCAGGACCCTGAGATCATGACCGGAGCCGAAGGCAGAGGCTTAACCCACTGAGCCACCCAGGCGCCCCTACCTGTTGTTTCTTTAAGGTAAAATTTTTTAAAAATGTATTATGTATGTATGTATTTACTTTACACATAGCATTGGCAACTATTGATGAAATCTGTAGCGCTGGATGATTGCCTCTTGTCTTGAGGTATCTATCCCATACTGAGTAACTGCCTCATTCTGGCCACAGACCTCTGAGCAGCCACCATTTTCTCAACACCTCTGCCCCAGGTCACTTAGGAGCCACAGGTCTTCTACATTCTCTGCAGAGACATCTCCCTGAAGGCCTCTTCCTCTCCTTTCTGCCTTCTTCCCCAGGCCAGATGGAGCAGGGAAGAGAAGCAGCCTATCTCTTCTATTCTCCCACAGCTTCCTAGGGACTGCGTTGTTTTATTCTCAACCCAGCCTCTCTTAGGTGAGAGCTTTTTGAGGGAGTCAGACCACTTACCTAAGTGGGCTAAAGAACCTCCCATTCTCTCTCCTTTTGGTATTCCACCTTGAACTCAAAGTCTTCCATTCCTCCTTCCCACTAGCCTCCTCTATCTTGTAGCCTTGGCCCTTACCTTTCTTCTGGTATTAATGGCTGAATGGATTCACAGAACAAAGCCTGTTTACTGATAAGGAAAATCATGAAGAAGTACTCTTTAGATATGTTCACCTTTAATTAGGCCAGCCCAGGAGCCAAGGTAGTGCCAATTACTTATCTCTGCTCTGAACTTCTGTATGTGGCTGATCTTAGGGTTTCACTCCAGGAGGCAACCCTTTCATAAAAGTTCTCAGGGAAGACATGCAGTACCTAAGGATCCTCAAGAGGTACAAACAGAGCCCTACAGGCATATAAAAGGACAAGAAAGGAATAATTAATATTTTAGAAGAGCTTACATGCTAGAGACTGCTAGGACATTTACATACATTTCTAATTAAAACAACAACCAAATGCAATCTCTCCGTTATAAACACGGAATCAGAGACTGCCAGAGTTTCAGATCAATATAGTTATCTGTTTACAGATGTCCCACAGGTACTTCAACCTCAACTGCCTACCTTCTCAGTACAGAAGCTCCTTTTTCTCATCTCTGTTTTACTGAATATCGCCAATATCCAACCAAATATTAGGGCCTGAAAATTTTTAATCATACTCTACCATTCTTCCATGCAAGCAGATATTGAGTTTCAAAGCTTCTGCCACCTTAATATATTTGTATTTTCTGTCCTCTTTATCTGTGTCACGATGCCATCTACTATGTCACCAACTTTATCAGATACGTATCAACTCTCATTTCAACAATATAATAGAATCCTAATGGACCTGTTTCATATCACACTCCACGTACTGGAGAATGGTACTTCTAACACACAGATTTGATCATATCATATCCTCATTTAAAATCCTTTAGTGACTCACCAGTCCTTCTTTTATAAAGTCCATTCTCCTCTAAGTGTGGCTTGAAAAGCCCCCTGACTTGCCAATTCCAGCCTCACCTCTTTGCATTTTGGTGTTTCTCACTTCTGTGTTTGTTCCTACTGTTCCCTTGGCTTAAAATGTCTTTAACTTATTTGTCTCTTTCAGTTAACTTCGTTGACAAAATGAATCCTTTCTGACACCCCAGTTAAGATCAACCCGTCTTCTTTTGTGTTCCCACAAAACCACATACCATAGGATGCTCTCTTTCTTGAGTATCTAGTTGTTTCAGTGATATTTGTGTTTGTATCTCTTGTGCCCAGAAAAATCTCTGGCTCTTAGTTGGAATCTAATAAATTGTCAATGTCCATGCTGAGATAGAGACAAAAAAAAAAAGAAAGAAAGAAAAAGAAAAAAGGAAAAAAAAATTAGAGAGTAATGGAGCGTAGGAAAGATAGCATGGGACAAGGAAACAGAAATGGAGGACAAGAGAAAAGATAGTGGAAAGAACAAAGACCCACAGACTGCAGGATTATTAGCCAAGATCCCTCTGTCCACATACTAGATCCTTAAGCATTTGTTGTGGAGTAAGATGAAAGCAAACATGGCCTTTTCAAAGCATTCTTGAGAAGTTATCAGACCTGGAACACTCCCAGCTCACCTTTCTGGTTTTCCCCCTTAAGGCAAGGGTGATGGGCACCCTCTGCACAGAACATACTGAGAATGCAGCTGAGGTAAATGTGTTTTGTTCTATTACTGTTATTTTCACGAGAGATGCGTCCAAATACCTGCTATCCACATCCAAGATGAGTTATTTGCTCCAACAGCTTCCAGATGGGTTGCCTGACATCCTGGATTGCGATGTGGGTGCTTGGCGCACACTCATAGAGAAGCTGCCTGCCTGACCCATAGATTTATGGACCAGGAGTTGCAAGCAGAGTAATTCAGAAGTCAGGAGCCAGCTGACATGGACTGAAACAGGAGCTGCTGCTGCTGCTTATTTTCCTCCTCCTCCCCCCTCCCCCTCTTCCTTCTCTTCCTCCTCCTCCTTTTTCTTCTTCTTCTTCTTGTTAAGTAGTTTATTTATTTATTTTGGGAGAGAGCACATGCACGTGGGGCAGGGAGAGGCAGAGGGAGAAAGAGAGAGAATCTTAAGCAGGCTCAATGCACAGCACAAAGTCTGATGGAAGGGCTTGATCTCAGGCACCCCAGACTTAAACAGGAGCTTCCGAAGTCAGAGGCTATGATAGGCCTGTGACTAGAAGGAAAGTGAAATATGTATACAAAGAAAGATAGCCTTATTTATTTAATTTATGGAAATAAAGTATTTATTTTTGGTACTTATCTTCCTTTGTACCATATTTGTCTAGTCTTCTCTGCTACCCTTCCTTCTTCCCAACAGCTACACCTGGAGTTAACACAGGTCGGATAATGCTAATGATAAAGATGACAAAGTGAACCATAGCAGTAGCAACAGTCAATAATACATGCAAAGGTCAAGTACTACATATATTATGCAGAATTGTGAAAGTAGTTCTCAGTGTCATTGTTCAAGATGAGCATTATTATGTCCAGAATACACGGAAGAAGGAGAAAACTTGGAGAAGTAACTTGTTTGAGGGCACATATCAAGTGAAAATGTTGTGTTCAATCTCCCTATGGGGTCCCATTCCCCTAGAGTAAGTTCCTGACTGGGTACCACTGTCTCCGTGAATGACCCTGTGACCTCTCAATCTTCCCTCCATCTGCCTCCCTGTTTTCTCACCACACTGATTACACTAATCAGTAGCACTTGACTTTTCATTCATGCTTTGCTCCCAAGTGTCTTGGGAGGCTTCAAACTTCCTGGTCTCCTTACTTAGGGTATCTATCCTTAGCCCTCACATGGCTGGATCCTTTTATTCAGAATTCTGCTCAAACATCATCTCCTCCTCCCTTCTCGGCCACTCACTCTGAAAGAGTTCATGACACTGTCACACTCTTCTCTCAACCCAAACGGCAGATACTGCCACCAGCTCCGACATTTTAAATATTTCAAAATACACATGACATCATGAATTTTTTTTTATAATCATTTGGTAAGTAGAAGGAACAGGCTTTATTGATGAGGAAAGTGAGGCTAAAAGGAAGATCTTGGCAGAAAATGTAGAAAATTAATGGGTTTAGATCCACTGGTAAGACCAAACACCATAGTGCACAGCATAACTTCACTATCATCCACATGTCGTTACCTCTAGCACAGAGTCTCAGACCTAGGTTCTGAATTTCAAATCCAGTAATCCACCCTTCCTTCTAATATCAAGACATATCATAGTTATACAAAAAACTAAGTTCTTCAAAATATCAAGCATCTTGGTTGGTGTATACACACTTAGTAATTAAAGAAAGCTTGTCAATGAAAAAAAATATAAATGCATAGACCCATACAGATGAATCAAAAGTTGGGTTGAGAATGACAGCTAAAAGGGAGAAAAGATTAAAAGCCTAATTTATTACTGTGTTGTCTTGTTAGTTTCTCAGACAGTTCTCCATTGACTTGATTTTAATTAAGCTTTTCTTAAGCCTAAGAGTTCTGGGAAGGTAAGTGAATGCGATGCCAGGTGGGAATATGCCAAGAACTCCCAGATCTAATTTTTAAATTCTTCCTCACAGCAAACATCCATTACACAGATTCTGTTGACAAATAACCTAGATGTAGCTGAGGAGTACTGGTGGTTCACTTGTGTTTGGTGTTGACAGAGTGTCTACGCGATCAGGAAAGTTAACTTGTCACCTGGCCCTTGGGTTGGAGAAACAGGGAGACGTGAGGGGGAGAGGTCAGGACCAGGTGTTGGTAGTTGTCAGGTTAGTTACTAACAGCCTGTGTGACCTTGAAGATGCCTGTGCATTTTTCTGAATTTCACTTCTGTCAGGTGTCAAGTAAACAAAGTAGACTATGTTACAGACAAAAAGCCCCTTACAGAATTAAAACTCTATACTTTCTGGGTTTTATTTAAAATAGGAAAAATGTTTTATAGTTATTTTTAAACAAAGCAAAATAAAAGTAGTATTTGTGAACACACTGTTCTTCCTCCTGTCTGGAATATCGTTCCACCCTTATTTATCTGGCTAGCCTTTATTCATCTTGAAGAAACATCTTAGAGACCTGCTTTTTCAGAAAGCATTTATTGACGACTTCATGTTTCCCTCGTTGATCCCATCTTTGGCTCGCAATCCTCCCTTTTATGGCTCATCCTAGACTGTTAAATGAGGTCAGGGACTATGTCTTTTGTTACCTTGATAACTCTGATACACTGTATAGAATCATCTACATAGTAGATAGACAATAAATGTGTGTAAATAATTATAGGAATAAATAAATGCTAGGTAGGAACAATAAGGAGTAGAAACTGAAAATGTCTAACATTTTTAGAGTGTTTTAATTTTCATATATTGTCAAATGGCTTTGTTTTGTTTTGTTTGGAGGAGGAGTTGTTTGTTTCTTTTCTTGGCCCCTTTTACAGATAAGGACATGGAGGATCAAAGACACTGAAAGTCACTCAAGATGGTGGAAGATCATACCCAGGTTACTGGCAAAGCCTTCTGCCAACTCCAGGCATCTGGGGCAGAATCTGTTCGCTTTCTCAACACCAGGCCATTCACAGTAGTTCTCAGCTTACTAGCTTCACAAGAATGTATATAGTATGTTACTGCAAAGTGGAATGGCATCTCTCTCACAAGGTTGTGGAGGGCAAAGGATGTGCTGGACAAGTTTCTAATCTGGTTGTGGAAAACCGGGAAGATCAGAGTCTACATTGGAGGATGAGGTCAAATGCCTGAATACTTAAGCAAGCCCACAAGCCAGGAATGTTGAGGGCTGCCACCAGGCAGTATATGGCCAAGTGCCTAAGGTATGATGTGGACATGAATGCCTTCCCCTTTTACAAATGCTTCCAGAGACAGCAGGGCATGCATGTAGAGGGCATTTTCAGTGACCTATAAAGTAAGAGCCTGGCAATGAAGATCTTATAAAAAAAAATAGGTACTTTCCCCCTCACACCCTTAAGAATGAAGTTCTAGGCAAGAGAATCAAAGTAAAATATTATTTAAATCAAAATAGAAATATCAAATATTGATCTGATGCTACATGTGAACTGATTATATTTGTTCATAAAAATATTTTTTATACCACTAACCTATCGGTGATTTGGAAGGAACTAGACTAGCTAATCATTCAATGAATCATTCATTCTGTTATTATTTCAACACGCATTATTGAACATCTATTATGTGCTGTCTTGGCAAGGGCTGGAGATTTCTCCATGTGTAAGACATGCTCTCTTTTTGAGGACAGGATAGCAAAACCATGATTTAATAAGCTTATATGGATGATCTGTGCTGTGCTAAGCACTTCATAAGCATTTCATTTTAAAAAATCACAATGACCTTGTGAGGCAAATTTTGTTACACAATTTTTAGAGATGGGGAAATGGAGACCTAACTTAAGGGAGTTGCCTAACTAACAGTTGATTAATGATAGAGTCAGATAAGGAATCCAGGTCCTTTAGATAGTGAACCTTTATGCAAAACCATGAGCTATATGCTGAGCAATTGAAATCCTATTAAAATACAGATTATGATTCATTTGATCTGATATAGGGCCTAAGGTTCTGCTTTTCTAGCAAACGACCAGCTGATATCGATGCTTCTGCTTCTGATCTATGGACCACACTTTGAGCAGCAGCAAGACAGAGGATGTGCCTGTCCAATCAGAGCCCAGTTCCCCTCTGTTCCCTCCTGAGCAGAACCTAAATTTCACTCGTGTCTCCCCTTTGCCTGCTACAGCCCATGTCACTCAGGAGAATCTGACTATCTCCAGCTCCAGGCTGTACTTGATCACTCTCCTGTTTGGTCCAATGTGGTAGCCACTAGCTATTTACATTAATTAAAATTAATTAAAATAAAACCTTAATTTTCTCGATTGTGCCTACAGGCTTCCAGTATCTAAGAGCCACATGAGGCCTGTGACTGCTGTGCTGACCAGTGAAGAACTGTGTTTTTTCATTACAGAAAGTCCTATTAGACATTATTGAAAGTCCAAATCAAACACAGTAATTCTTTTTTTAAGATTTATTTATTTGAGGCGGGGGGAAGCAGGGAGAGGGACAGAGAAAGAGGGAGAGAGAGAATCTTTAAGCAGTCTTCCTGCTGAGCCGGGAGCCCTACACGGGGCTCAATCCCAGGACCCTGAGATCATGACCTGAGCCAGAATCAAGAGTCGGCTTCTTAACTGACTGAGCCACCAAGAGGCTCTAATCACGGCAATTCTATTCCCATTTTTCAGAATTCTCTTTCGAGAGCATGACATTTTTGTGGCAACTGCTATTGGTTCACACATGCATAGTTCAGCTAAACTGACACAACCTGGTTGAAGGACAGGACAATAATCCTTGTTTAGGAGAGAGATTTCCTTTTTATTTCTGCATGTGCTAAATTAATCAAGGAAATGTATGTATCTAGTTTCTGTTGGCCAGCTCAGTGGTCTTCGATGACAGGCCTTCACTAGGGACCTTCCTTACATTCTGCTTCTGTTTGCCCGAGATAACAAATCTCTTTATGATTTAAACCATTTTGAGCTAGTCTGTTACTTAAAGCTAAAAGATTATTGAAAGACATCTATAATCTAAGTATTTGTAAGTCAATGGTGAAGAAAAGGCTAAAGAAAAAGACAAAAAAGGTGCAATTATTGCTTTCAAGTGCTATCTAGTTTCACGAATAAGATACCTCATGCAGAGAAATACCTTGTAACTGAAGGGTTGGGAAGACAGAAGAAAATTGGTGCCAAGGGTGCTTGGAGTAGGAAAAGTCTCTTCTCTGTAACTGAATATCCAGGAAGGCTTCCCAAAGGAAGTGATATTTCAGCCTGATGTTGAAATAAGTAGATTTTCAGACAAAGATAAGATTAAAGGCATTTCAGAAGAGTGAATGGCATAAGAAATCGTGAAAAGGTGAGAAAGGCCAGGGATTTCTATGAAAATGGCAAAGGCCTAGCCACTGTGCTTGACATTATAGAATATATTAAAGTAGAATCAGGCTGTCTTACTGATTAATGCATGAATATCCATAGACAAGCCTCCTTAACATTTGTTTACCATTTTACACTGTTCAATACATGGTAACACATATGTTTTTTTGTTTGCTTTTTTGTGTTTTCAACACAGCAACACTGCAGAAAAACTAGGCCTAATGTGGCCAGGGTCACAAACTAACACGTGGCAGAGTTAAACCTTGAACCCACACATCTCCTGGCTCCTGACCCTACCGCTTTGTGGCCTCAGAAATTGCTGTGATCTGAGGGTGATCTTACTTCTCCATTAACCAGGGACAATCTTGTTCAGTATTCACTTTTAAAAGTGTCCCAGTATGGGTGACAAATTATTTTCTCACCCAACTACTTCTGCAGATGTTACTTTTGTGAATTTCTCTTAAGTTTTAGGAGGAGTGATGGAGACAGTCAGAGTGGCTTATAGACACAGGCCCCAAACTGCAGGAAGCAGTTCCCAGTCACTTTCCCTGAGCAAAAGGGCCAGGAAAACGTGTTTACATCATGCTATACAAATGGTTTTATGGGCGCTTAGGTGGCTCAGTCGTTGAGTGTCTGCTTGGCTCAGGTCATGATCCCAGGGTCCTGGGATTGAGCCCCACTTCAGGCTCCCTGCTCTGTGGGAAGCCTGCTTCTTTGTCTCGCATTCCTCCTGCTTGTATTTCTTCTCTTGCTCTCTCTCTATCAAATAAATAAATAAAATCTTTTAAAAAATGGTTTTATTTGTGTAGCTAATGGTTTACTTCTGTAGTCAAGTAAAGGTTTCAGAGGAGGGGGTTAATCTAATCTGAACTCTACAACTTCTTTCAAATTGTTCAGAAAACTTTTTTTTAACAAGTGTATTTTTGTATGTGTGTGTGCATGTGGCCTGTAGAGAGAGAGAGAGAGAGAGAGAGAGAGACTGAGAGATGTTTAAACCCAATATGTCAAGATGTTCATGATTGGTGAAACTAGGTTAAAAAAAAAAAAAGAAAAAAAAAAAAAAAGAAAGGTGAGCGCCTGGGTGGCTCAGTCTTTAAACATCTGCCTTTGGCTCAGATCATGATTCCAGGGTCAGGGGATCGAGTCCTGCAACAGGCATTCTGCTCTATGGGAGGCCTCCTTCTCCCTCTCCCCCTGCTTGTATTCCCTCTCTCACTGTCTCTATCAAGTAAATAAAATCCTTAAAAAAAAAAAAAAAAAAGAAAAAGAAAAGAGAAGTACTACTGTGTTTTCAACTTTTTTTAGATTTGAATGCTTTCAAAATACAAATAAAAAATAAACAACTAAAAATATAATCTAGACCAAATTACTTGGGGTTGGGCCACAGAGCCAGTGAGGCTCACCCACTCTAAGGTGGACAATCAAAAGTTAATGAGACAACTCTTGATACTTACAGACTGGTAGGCCTGCATGCAAATCTTACCTGTAAAGTGTTTGACCCAACAGAGCTGTGCAAGTAATTCTGGGCACTAGAGCCTCTACCAACACTGCTCTCTCTACTTTGCAGGCTTGAAACCAAATCTCCACTTTCTCAACCCATTGCACCTAACATATTTAACAATTGAAACTCATTTTGTCTGACTCCAAAGTCCATTGCATACCACTAGATTAAGGCTTTCTGCTAAGGACACACTGGCCAGAATTTTATCTCATCCTGAGTAACTACTTGGGGTGTGGGGTGGGGAAATAAAGCTAAATGGTAGACACAGAATACAGATACTGGTGTTTGAAAAGTCTGGGAGGAGATTTAGGTTGGCTGGGTTTTGAGAGTCAAGTGAGCTCCCAAAGTTCAGCTCTGGGGTCACTGACCCCTGACCTGGTTGTAACAGATGAAACCTGGGGTAGGTGTCAGGGAGCCACATAAGACAAACATGTAGGTTGGGAGCCCTAGCTGAGTGAATTTTTGCTCATAAGAAACAGGAGAGCTGAACCTTCTTTTGGCTAGGGATGAGTGAGGAGCAAGTAGGTTCAGGACCACCATAGGCCCCAGCAAGGGAATGCACAGGAGCAGAAGGTGGAAGACTGGCTGATGCTAGCTGTGTGAATACAGAAATCATCCTCAATAAGGCAGTTGGCCTTATTAGCAAACAACATTTGGGTTGAGATTCTTCAGTCCTCTCTATCTTACTCCATTATGAGAGAATGGAGCACAGAATAATACAGAACAGGGAACATCCAACTTATCTAAATGTTAATGACAATAATTACTGGCCTGGAGAAAATCTTTTAGTTCAACTGAAATATTTCACAAACATCATTGGGAGGATTTGTGTAGGGTTAGCAGTTCTTCCAGCAATGAGCAGCCTTTATTAGGGCTAGCACAACTTCCCAGAGGAGAATTAACACTCTGCAGGCTGACTGGGAAGTAACTGTGGGACTCTCCAATCATGGTGGCCAAGGAGAATGAAGGTAAGGTCATGGTGGCAAAGGCTGAAATTGGGGAGCCTGGGTTTCTACGTGTGGTGCGATTAACCCAGACTGTGTCTTCATGACTTTCATCAGCCCATCTCCCCTTGACAATGCAAGGCTCGCTCAGCCAACAAACCATCAGTTTATTTGGGATGCTTTCACTGAGAGGAAAAAGGTCAGAATGCAGAGAAGAGGAAAGGATGCAGACTGTGGGGAAGGAGGGAGATACACAGCCAGCCAGCTGGGGACTTTCTTAGTGATGAGAGAGAAGACGGGGTAGCAGATCCCTACAACAAAGATTCCCGAAGTGTGAGATCTGGCCCAGCAGCAGCGTCACTTGGGGACTTGTTAGAAATGTATCATCTCAGGCCATGGACCAAGACATGAATCAGAAACTCTGAGATGAGGCCCAACCATCTGTAATTTTTAAAAAAGATTTGAATTATTTATTAGAAAGAAAGAGAGAGAGAAAGTATGAGCAAGGGAGGAACAGAGGGAGAATGAGGCTCTCCACTGAGCCTGATGTGGGGCTTGATTCCAAGACCCCCAGAATCATGACCTGAGCTGAAAGCAGATACTTACCCACCCAACTGAGCCACTCAGGAGCCCCAACCAATCATCTGTATTTTTATAAGCCTTCCAGGCGATTTTGACATCCTAAAGAAAAAGCACCATGGGTTACACTTCGTTTCTCCTGAGTTCCTACAAGGGACGAGGGGTGGTGTCCGACACTGAGGTTCAGAGAGATCAAAAGACAGCACAGGACTAATAAAAAATGGATCTTGCTCACCATGAGCTGGCAAAAATGAACCAAGTGGGTGAGAAAGGATAAGACAGGCATAACACAAATAAGTGCTGAGCAGAAGGCAATATGCCTGCTCCCGAAGAGAATAGCTGGTTTGGCCAAAGGGCAATTTCAAGAACTTTTCAAGGATCTGGTGGTGGATTTAAAACTTGTTCTACCGAGGAATCACAAAATGTGGGATTTCATACTATAGAGACTGCTGTTATGTATATATTTTCTTCTTTCTTTTAAAGAAAAAAGGTGACCCTTTGCATTTGGGAGGGGCAGCAATATATCATAGGAAAAGACTAGATTTCCTTTCCTAGTCACTTTACATCTAGAGATGGTCAATGAGACATGCAGGTGAGCTGTTAGGTATGTCACTGGGGAAGCCTTCTTAAATGGATCCAGTTACACAGTATGTTGAATATTATATTTGTGTCTCTCCTCCCTCTTCTTTCTGCCTGAAATGTATATGTGATGACTGGAACTCCACCAGCCACTCTGCATCCTTGAGGATAGAAGCCTCTTGCTAAGAATATGGATACAAAGATAGGAAAGTTGGCATTCCTGGTAAGTCTGTGAGATCAGAAACAATCTCTGGCCTGTCCATCACCTGGACTTCTATTTTTTAATATGAAACAATAAATTCCTACATTTTTAAACCACTGTATTGAGCCTCTGTTACTACCAATTGAAGATGATCCCTAACTCCTAAGGTCAGGAAGGCCACTGTGGACTGAGAGAGCAATGGATTCAAATGCACAAAGTCATGAACATGCATGGCATGCTTGGAGAATGAGCTCAGGACAGCAGGGGAGTAAGGCGTGGAGAGCAATGTGGAAAGAGATGAGACACAGTGAGCTTTCTGGGCTGACCAGAGGGGAAAATGGGGAATTTTCTTAGAAAGTTGAAAGGTTCTTCATATTCCAGTATGTCTTTTTCTATAGGCAACTTTAACTCAGAGAGCTTCAAGGTGAATCTGTCATCTCCCATCATCCTCCTCTCCACACCCACAGCTCATTCTGTGAAATGGCACCACCGTTCACCCATTTCACAAACCAGGACATGAGAGGCACACACAATCCCTCTTCATCTCTCCAAAGCCTGTAAGTGGTCAGATCTCAACACATCATCTCCTAAAACTTGCCCATATGCCCCTTTACCCACTTCTGTCACCAGCACCCAAATCCCACTTCAATTCTCCAGTTAAAGTGCTGTGACAGCTTCTCTGTCATCTCCTTGTTTCCAAATTGAAGGCTTCCTCTCCATGTCCCACACTGTAGCCAGAGTGGCACAAATGATCTCTACAAGGCACTAACAATCTTGCTACAGCCTAAAGCCTTGTTTGCACCCGTCCATTCCAAACAATTTGCTACAGTGATATTCTATAAGAGTCAGATGCTGAAAGGGGAAGAAAGAAATATTTGTGTGTTTTAAGGATTTTTGGAAAATTCTAGAATTAAGGTAAGTTAAACAACTTCCTTACTTTTCAGCCCATTTAATATGCTGATGTACAATATGTCCCAAGACAAAGGCTTTTTCAGTTACTTGTTGTTGGCTCCTTGTGAGAACTGGGGACTGCAGTCCAACGACATGAAGGCCAGGTTCCTTAGCCTCTGAGGCCTCTGTAGTCTTGCCCCTGCCGGCACTGCCAAGCTCCTCCCAAGGCCCTGCTAGGATCCTCAGCTTTCCTGAAAATATACTCAGGCCTGTCCTTTGATTCTGCTGTTCCTCTGCTTGAAATGTCCATCCTTCATCTCCATATGTTGAAGCCTTCCCCATAACAGACTGAACCTGAAAGTCATTTTCTTTAGCAAAACTTCCTAGATACATTCTTCAGAGTTTCAAGCAGAAATGTGGAGCCCCCTCCTTTACTCTTAAGTATTATGTGTATCTTTACTGGAGAACTACCATATTATAGGGGAGTTAGGTGTAGACTAGTATGTTTGTTTCTATGACTAGGGTGGGGACATCCCGAAGCTAAGGAGTGTTCATCATCTATTTGTTTATCCACCCGTGCACCATCCACCCATCTACCTAACTACCTACTATTCGAAATCTTTCCTTTCATCCATCCATCCATCCATCCATCCACAAGGATGGGTATACATAGTATTCAAATCAAACCTTCAAATTAAAAAAAAAAAAAAAGGGTAAAAAATTTAAACCTAGCAAAAACCATTTGTAATAAAAATTCAGTTTAGGGTGGATTTGTACACAAGTGTAATATATATATGTATGTGTGTGTGTGTATATATATATATATATATATATATATATATATATATACATATATATGGATTATTAGGTCAACATTTTAGGAAGAATGAAGAAAAAAGTTTTTACAGGATCAAAATACATCACCCTTTCTTTTCTCTAATATCTCCATCTCAATACTCAAATGTTCATTTAGCAAATGTCCACTTTAGATGTCACATTCCTTGTGTTAAGGGCTGTCATGTGTTCATGTTTGTACCTCCATGCCTATCACTGTGTCTGGGAACAAAAGGCACTTGTGCAATGCTGTTCTCTGGCCTTCTGACCTTAATCTTTCTTCCATTTCTAAGCCATGTCTATAAGCCAAATGGTCTAGAATCCCTTTCCTGCTTTATAGTCCAAATTTCCACTTTCTGAGGACCCTTTATATGCACTACCATCTTTAACCTATATTTAGATTCTATCTTTGCCATCTGGTAAGCAATACAGGATATCAGTAAAGACTCTGCTCTAGGGAACCTGGATGGCTCAGTCGTTAAGCATTTGCTTTCTGCCAAAGTTGTGATCCCAGAGTCCTGGCATCTAGTCCCGCATCAGTCTCCCTGCTCTGTGGGGAGTTTGCTTCTCCCTCTCCTGCTGCTGTGTTCCCTCCCTCACTGTCTCTCTGTCAAATAAATAAAATAAAATCTTAAAAAAAAAAAAAAGGTTCAGTCTAAAAGGGGCACCTGGGAGGCTCAGTGGGTTGGGCTTCTACCTTTGGCCCAGGTTAAAAGGGTCCTGGGATCGAGCCTGCTTCCCCCCCTCCCCACTTCCCGCTCTGCCTACTTGTGATCTCTCTCTTTGTCAGATAAATAAATAAAATCTTTAAAAAAAAGACTCTGCTATAGACTAAATATTTGTGCCCCAGCCCCAAAATTCATAGATTGAAATATTTACCCCCAATGTGACGGTATTTGGAGAGAACTTTGGGAGGTAACTTGGTTTAAGTAAGAACATGAGGGTAGAATTCCCATGATGGGATTAATGATCTTCTAAAGAGAGGAAGATCTCTCTCTCTCTGCACCCACAGCAAGGAAAATGGTGAAGATATAGAGGGAGATTTTATCAGAGATCTGTGGCCAGGTTAGGAGTAAGTCCTATGGAAAGCAGGGAACTCAGTTCCCTGATGTAGAAGTAGCCCAAGCAGACCCGTGTGGGTGAAACAGAATAAAGAGGGAGAGGAGGACAAGATAGGGCATTACAGGTGACAAAGTAGAGGCCTCACAGACTTTTATAAGGAATTGGCTTTTGCTCTAAAAGAAGTGGTAACCCTCTGGGGAAATTTGGGCAGAAGACTGCCATGATTAAATTTACATTTTAAGGAATTACTATGTTGTGTTAAAAACAGACAGAAAGAGGCAAAGTGGGAAGCAGCGAACCAGGTTAAGAGACTTTTCCATTGATCAAGGTTAAAGGAGACAGTGGCTTTGTCCAGAGTGGTAGAGATAAATCTGGTGAGGAATGGATTTGTTTTGTAGATGGGAACACAACAATGACTGATGGATTGGATGTAGAGTGTGTGAGAAAGAGAAGAAGAATCAAGGATGACTTCACAGATTTTGCTTGAGCTACTGGAATGACAGACTTGAAATTTTCTAAAAGGGGATAGATTGTGGAAAGAGCCAGATTATGAAATGGTGGGAATAAGATGTTCAATGTTGGATCTCTGTCAGACAGCTGAGTAGTGAGGTCAGATAAGCAACTGGATGCACACAGACGTCTGAAGTTCTGAGGGCAGACTTGACCTGGAAATATAAAAATGACAGAGTGCTACAGGTAGTATTTAAAACTGCATAACCGAATGACATCAGCTAGGGAATCATGGATGGAAAGTAGATGAAATCTTCCAACTTTTGAGGATCTAGGGAATGATGATGAGCCAGCAAGAAAGAAAGTGAGTGAGGGGCGCCTGGGTGGCTCAGTGGTTTAAGCCTCTGCCTTCGGCTTAGGACATGAGCTCAGGGTCCTGGGATTGAGCCCCGAATCGGGCTCTCTGCTCAGCAGGGAGCCTGCTTCCTCCTCTCTCTCTGCCTACCCCTCTGCCTGCTTGTGATCTCTGTCTGTCAAAGAAATAAAATCTTAAAAAAAAAAAAAGAAAAGAAAAGAAAGTGAGTGAAGAGGAGAAGAAAGATTGGTGTCCTAACAAGATAAGTGAAGGAGATGTTCCAAGGAACAGAGAATTATGACCTGTGTCAAATGCGGCTGACAGAACAAGTAAGGCAAAGACCAAAGACTGATCTCTGAGTCTATCAACTTTGCAATTATTGGCGATACTGGTCGGACCTACTTTAACGGAAGGGTGGACATGGATATCTGAATGAAATGAGTCCAGAGGGAATGAGAGGAGGGGATTAGTGACCACATCTTAATTACCTCTTTCTTCTTAGGGTTATAGTTACATTATATGTAATGAATTATACGGACTATGAGTTATGTGTGAGCACACATTCATCTTAGAGACCAGGGGCTTCTCTCCAAGACAGGATGTTTCCCTCCATTGTTTTCTGAACTATAAAGTAATCTGGAACCCCAAAACAATGTTTTTATCACTATCATCTCAATAATCATTCATTTGGTGGCCTTTCAATTTTTAACACAACCCCATAATGAATGCAATATCTGTATGCTCATTTTCATAGAGGGGAAAACTCAGACACCAAAAGCTTAAGTAATTTGCCTGAAGTCACATAACCTAGAAGTACCACTACCTTCTAAGGGAAGGATGGATACTTGGACAAAGTCAGGGCTCCCACTTCTCGATCCCTTGGAGCCACAGTTTCCCCTTCATCAGCCTTCCTCTGACAGTGGCCTCAGCAGTGGGAATGCTTTCATTAGAAATGAGGGGAATTTCTGAACAGATCCCTGCAGAGATGAAAACCTTGGCTATTGCTACAAAATAAAAGGTATAGTGTGTATTCCTGCATCAGTCTACTCCTGGGCTTCCTGTATGTTGGCAAATAATTTTTTTCTCAGTCTTTCATCTTCACTTTTCTTTTAAAAACTGCAAAAGAAAGCTTTCTTTTAGTAGAAAAAAATGGTATCTCTTTTATGAAGAATCTGGGTATACATATAATGTGTCATGGTAAAGTAAACACAGCAGCAAAGAAAAAAAAACTATTGAAGGAATGCAAAATATCTTGTCTTTTGAATTTGAATTCAACATTTTCTGTCCCTGGAGATAATTTCTTTTCTTTCCTTCTTGATTCACTGTTGTTACACACTGTGCTCTCTATGACTTGCCCTTTCACTGGCTCCATATCATCCTATGATAATAAATAACATGGCCATTATCTCAGGCATGTCCTGTCCCAGAGGATGGGATCAAACTTGGAATCAGGTGACCAGCTCAACTTTTGCTCCTGTATTTTGGTGGCTTTTCCTTGGCCTATCATAATGAGCTATGCCTATAAAGTAAAATTAGAATAAAGAAGATAGACTGGGGGCACCTGGGCGGCATCTGCCTTCAGCTCAGGTCATGATCCCAGAGTGCTGGGATCGAGCCTCGAATCAGGCTTCCTGCTGGCAGGAAGCTTGCTTCTCCCACTCCCCGTGCTTCTGTTCCCTCTCTCACTGTGTCTCTCTCTCTGTGTCAAATAAATAAATAAAATCTTTAAAAAAAAAAAAAAAGAAGCTAGTCTGTTATTTTGTCTCCTTACTACTCATTCCTATTGTCTCAGCTCCCATTTTTCTCCTGGGCCACTGAAATAGTCTCTGAATTATTTCCCTACATCTACTCTTTCAATCCATTTTCCCCACAGTAGACAAAGTGACTTTATAGAACATAAAATTTCATCATGTTACTCTTCTGATTTAAAGATTTAAAGGTTCTCAATTGCACTAAAGAACACATTTCTTAAACTACTCCTGTTTCTGCCCTTGCATACCTCAACTACTAATTGTTTATCATTCCTTCCATCTTCTCTTTAGGACTCTGCCTACACTGGCTATGTTGCCTTTTCTGACTTTTCATGCTGTTCCATCTGCCTGGAATTCTCCCTGGCCCATCCTTTATTCGTTAACTAACTGCTACTCATCTTGTAGAGCTCAACTCAAATTCACTTCCATAGGGTGATATTCTTTCATGCTCCCTCAGCTACCAGGATAGGCCCATTTCCTCTGCTATATGTTCTCATAGGTCCTATTAAAAATAAATTGTGTGTGTGTTATATAATAATTTATCTGATGACTGTAATCCCTGATAAAAAGTAATCTTAAAAATTAAAAACTGTTATTTCCTACCACTTAGCTCCATGCCTGGCATTCAGTCAGCATTCAATATGTATTTGTTGAAGGGTTGAATTCGAGACTCTCATTTTACATGTCTGCGAAATGGGAAATGACTTCTACTTTCTAACTTGCAGGGATCTTGTGGGGCCTAGACAAACCATATACCCTTTCGAGGTATATACTCCACTCACAATGACACATCTTTCTACTCTGGAAATTATAACCCTTTGTTTCTTGATAAAATTGCTTTTGTAGAGGTACAATTTCAATGTTTACATGTGTACCCAGACCACTGTTGGGTAGATCCCAAACTGGCCAAACAGGAGAGCATCATTAGAAGTTTGGACTTAACCCTGCCATACATTCATTCATTCTAGACTTATCTTCGAATGGAGGTATATATGAAAAACAAAAGCAAAAACAAAAACAGAAAAACACAGAAAATAAAAACTTTACCATAAACAACAACAGCAGCAACAAAAACCAAACTAAAATTAAAAGAGGTGGAGAGTGGACATTTAACAAGATTTAGAGCAAGTAGCAGAGAAAGTGGATATGCAGGAAAATAAAACAGTAGTGCCGATGTGCAGAGAGAGACTGAGACAGAATTAGAGAGTAAAGTCCCTGAGTTCCTTATAACTTTTTCTACTTCTGGTTCTGCTTCCTTTGTGAGGCTTGGCTGTCTGCCTGCCCTTGAGCTGGTTCCACAAGATAGGTCTGTATCCTTTATGATAAGTTCTCCCTTTCCCTGCATAAGCCAGCTCATTGGTGTCTATTGCTTGCAATGAAAGGATTCTAATGAAAAGAATATTTAAAAACACTGATAGAACACAGTAGACACTCTATAAATAACAATTGATAAAATTATGCTTACTTCAAATGCCACTGCTCAAATGATACTTATACTGGTTGACATTTATTGAATTTCTGCTACTTGACCTATACAAGGGCTTTTTACTACACCTCAGATTTTTACAAAATACCCATGAGGTAGGATGCTTGATGGTTTTTGTATTGCATTAGACAATGTTCTATATACCTGTGTCTTTTTAAAAAGACTTTATTTATATATAGAGAGAGAACATGAGCATGAGTTTGGGGGTAGGGCAGAAGGATAAGCAGATTCCCCACTGAGCAGGGAGCCCAATGTGGGGCTTGATACCAGGATCCTGAGATCATGACCTGAACTGAAGTGAGATGCTTAACCGATTGAGCCACACAGGCATCCTTGTACCTGTGTCTTTTACCAAAGGTAAATATGGCAGTTGCAGTGCCTCTGCCATTATTCCTTGTCACTGGCACCTGGAATAGCTCTTAGTCTATTAATATGTAAGAAGCACATGTTTGTTGATTGAACAACTGAATGGCCTTCTATAAGTTCCTAAAACTCTCTGAGTTATTGTTTTCTAACTTTTAAGTAGGAATTTATACCCGTCACATAGAATTAAAGTGAAAGTCAACTGATGTATGTGAAATCATCTGACAATATTGAAATACAGTATCAATTGCTACTACCACTTGCAGTACACTGGTAGGGCAGGTGCCATCAGCCCCATCTTACAAATGAGAACCCTAAGGCCAGATAGTTCAAATGGCATGTACAAAGTTAACCAATGGTAAATAGTAAATGGATCATTTAAAAAAAAAAAAAAACCCTCTTTGTCCTCCAAATTTAAATATATCAAGTATGGTTTAGGCAAAATAGATCTGAAGGAAAATTTTAGAAAAGAGAAAAGATCTATGTCAGTAAAAGCAGAATGTGTTAAGTCTGTGACACATAAACAGATAAAATGAAAGAGGATATGACAAAGTGAACTAAGCCAAAAACAGAGGACAAATTCAACTTATGAAGCTGAGCTATATCAGTAGCACTACAGATGCCCCAGGTATGGGACTCCACCTCATTATATTATCACAAGACCAGCCATTGAGCAACATGTCTCAGTAGGTCTACCTTGAGGGACAGTCTGGAAAGGAATGGGTGGATTTTACAAACAAGGAAAATGATGCTGAAGAAGAAGGGATGGACTTGGGTTTCTTGAACCTGGGGTAGAAGGAACAATCTGGCTCCAAAGATCTATTCTATTAGGTGGCCCACTAATCAGTTCTCAGTCAGTATAAATAAATTACTTGATCTCTTCTACCTGATGACCACCCACTGATCAATGATTATCTCTTCTTGAATATAAGATCTCAAATTTAACATGACACACGCATATTTCTTGGTGATCATTACCCCCTACCAACACAAAAGAAACAAAACTCTCCTTCACTTGTAGTCTGCCCCATGTCAGCAGCTGACCTCCTTGTCTTTCTAGTAAATAGGATCAAAGTTTTCCTTGATTTTATTTCTCTCATATCCATAGTCAATCTATCAGTAAATCCTCCTGCTCTTTAAACTATGGCCTTGTCTCCATAATCCACTGCTATGACCCTGCCCATGTAACTATCATCTCTTGGCTAGAGGCAATAGCCCCCTTGCAGTTGTCTGGCTGCTTCCCTTCAGTTTATCCAAAATATAAGAGCCAGATTGATCTTTAAATGTTAGGGAATGCTCCTTCCCCAGTAGTTTTTCATCTCATTTAGAGAAAATGCCAAAAGTCTTACAATGCCTTACAGAATATGATACAATCTACCTAAATACAGCCTACATATATATATATATATATATATATGAATTACAGTCTAGGGCTTTATTTATTGACTTGAAAGAGTATCTTCAACCTACTTATTTTTATTTAAGAAATAGCAGATTATTACAAAAGCAGGGAATTGTACATAAGCGCTGTACTCCAGTTGATCAAGTTTCTTTTGCATGTGGCTGGGGCTTAGCAGTTCTGAAACCATTCTGCATGTATACTGGAATTGAACAATTAAGAAAATGAAAGGAAGGAAGTGAGAGTTGGGTTTCTCACAGTTAGAGTGGAAGGACAACAAATGAGAAGGAGGAGGACACGATGAAGATCTATGTGGTTACAGATTACAGATGGAGACATCAGTATGAACTCACGTTTAGCTTAATATCACTAATACAGATGGTTATGTATAAAAGTATTTACTTTAGCTGTTTTTTTATTTTTTATTTTTTATAAACATATATTTTTATCCCCAGGGGTACAGGTTTGTGAATCACCAGGTTTACACACTTCACAGCACTCACCAAAGCACATACCCTCCCCAATGTCCATAATCCCACCCCCTCCTCCCAACCCCCCTCCCCCCAGCAACCCTCAGTTTGTTTTGTGAGATTAAGAGTCACTTATGGTTTGTCTCCCTCCCAATTCAATCTTGTTTCATTGATTCTTCTTCTACCCACTTAAGCCCCCATGTTG